>NW_006800607.1:0-52579 GCF_000485575.1 Poecilia formosa | reverse complement strand
TAAACTAAATGTTTATGTCCAAGCTAATTGTTAGCTTATTAGCTAATGTGCAAATTAGTTTGCCAATAAGCGGCAAGCTAAAAAAAATTGCAAACTAAATATTTAGCTTATTTAGTTTGTAAACTAAATGTTTATGTCCAAGCTAATTGTTAGCTTATTAGCTAATGTGCAAATTAGTTTGCCAATAAGCGGCAAGCTAAAAAAAATTGCAAACTAAATATTTAGCTTATTTAGTTTGTAAACTAAATGTTTAGCTTGGCTCTAAATATTTTGTTTCTTAAATAATGATTTAATTACTAACTAAATATTTAACTTCCTAACTATACATTTAATGTTCAAGCTAAATTAATTAATTAATTTAGTTTTGATCTAAATTAATTATATACAATTAAATGTTTATTTTAGAAATAAATACTTATTTTGTAACTAACATGTAGTCAAACTAAATATATGTAGGTAAATATTAAGTTTGCTAACTAAATATTTAGCTTCCTAAGTAAATGATCTGACAGCTAAATCTGTTGTTTGTAAGCTAAATATTTAGTTTGTAAGTTATATATTTATTGTGGAGCTAAATATTTCATTTACAAGTTAAATATTTAGTTCTGAAACTAAACATTTAACTTGCAAATTAAATAATTTGTTTGCAACTATAGGACATTTAGAAATGTATGAATTATATGGTGAAAATATGAAAAATGAACACCCAGTTTTATTCTCTATGACAGGCTTACAAAACCCAAAACAGTGATGTCTATTTTTCACTGTGACCTATAATATTCAGTCCCTTAAAGGCACAGGGGACTCGGTTAAAGCGTCTCACTCAGTAGCAGATCTGCTGCTGCGCAGCCATGATGCTAACGGCGCGGCGTCCACGTTCCTCTGGCTGAATCTGCTTTCCAGGGAAGGACACCACAAGGTGAAGCGAGCAGCAGAGATGGCAGAGTGAAGTGAACCTGAAGCAGATCAGCTGGCTGCAGGGAAATAACAGCAGTTTTGCAAAAGAGACGTCACAGCTCCCTGCATGACGGAGATAGACTCATAATTAGCTCGTTTGAACAAAAATGATGGGGAGCGGGCGCCACATGGCTCGGTGGTAAAACAGCCGCGCTGTATGCAGAGACTACAGACCTCAACACAGTTCGATCACTGAACCTCATCTACGCTCTCTGTCCTTCTTCCTGTCAAGCTACTGTTGAATTGAAACCTTTAAAACATTATGAGTTGAGCTCAATAATCAGAGAGTAACAGAAATGCAAAAACAACAAATCCACCAAAAGAAACAAACTATGAAAACAAAAACATCTGCTTGAAGACCAAGTGTCATTGCTAAAGGACACAATTACATATTTGGGGAATGTGGGCTGTAATCATATGTTGCTAAGTTGAGTTTGCATGTTCTTCTTCTACTGCACATGCAGGATTTGAACAAAGTTCTTCAACAAATTCTCAAAATAACAAGACACTGAGTGGTTTAAACACGTGATGAAACTGAACATGTTCTCCACTGCAACACAAATCTGATGCTGGTTGCAGCAGCGACTCAGGAATAATATTATCTAATCTAATGCAACACTATGGAAATGCTTCACCTCACTCAGCATGCTGAATGCTTGAACCATTAACTACTTTCTCATAAAACCAGCTAATAATTATCTGAGCTCTTTTGACCATTAACAGAGGATTGAAATTTTCTTCCCAGATTGCCGTTTGATCCATTAATCCATTGATCCATTAATACGATTTAAAAGCAAACAGGATGGTGGCGCTCCAGATAAGTAACACACCCGGTAATGATGCAGCAGGACACTGTGAATTACACACCGTTGTTGTCAGTATAGATGAACTATTCTGCAGAGCAGCACATCAAAAGTAACCTTGAAGACATGGCAGGATTTCTGTTCTGACAACAAATATAATTTGTTGTAAATATACCAGATAAAATCGATCAGTCAATCAAAATTATTATCTTAAATGGTTGTAACTAAAGTACAGAAAAAGAAGTGTCTTCTCCAGGCAGGCTGTAGTCAACGTGCGCGCACACACACACACACACACACACACGGCTCTCACACTCCCCTGTTTGATTCTCACTGACGGGATATGAGTCACTGCTGCAGAAACTTCAGAAACTTTTGTCTGTTTAAAAGCGATATCTTCAGTCTGACGCACAATGAGCAATTTTAAAAATCACAAAGGGCTTCAAAATGTCATAATGTACAAAACTCAAGTCAAAAATGAGAAAATTAGCTCCACTCTGCGTCACATTTGTCCAGCAATGAATAGAAAACGAGTGTTGGTGCTAATTCTGCTGTTGGACTATAAAGGCAGGAAAAAATGCAATTTTCCACAAAATATTTTTGATATTCATGACATTTTCTGTCACTCTAATTCAAAATATGTTTAGCAATCCTTTCTAGGGTTGCAACTAACGATTATTTTAGTTATTGATTATTCTGATAATTAATTGACTATTTGGATTTTTAAAAATTGGCACATTCTGCTGATTTTTTGTGCCTTTTATATCATAAACAACAATAAAAAGTTACTTTTGAAAGAGAAATTAAACATTTTACTACCTAAAATGCAATGATGCAGCATTTCTGAGGTGAATTCCTGATCATTTGTAGCAACAGATGAATCTGCAGCTACAAAATACTTCTAATATCAAAAGTTTTTTATTATTATCTTAAATCCAAAATGCATTTTTGTACAGTTTTGGCCTAATTATTTCTCTAATTGTCCTGTTCTTTCAGCAAAAGGCATTTTTTAGAGTCTGTATACTCCCATCAATAATTAATTGATTATTTCAATAATCACCATTAATCCAATTAATCCAGTCCTAATTGTCACATCTAAAGATTTCTGTGGACTGTAATCTATAATCTCACTGTATGAATCCATATTAAAGTATATTCTATTGTAAATATCAGCTCTTTGATTGAAAGAGACAAAAATGGTCAACAAATTTGAACAAAAACATGAGTGTTTTGCTTATTTTTCACACAAATTGTCAACTGACCAGCTAGTTCTGTTTGTATTTAATTCACTTATTTATTGTAGTGTCGTTTTTTTTTTTAGTGTTTTTTTCTACAACATTTAATTTTCTCACGTATAAACGGATCTCTCCTGCCCTGAATCCCTCAGTAAATCGCCGTTTGGCTGGTATTTGTGTGCAGGTCTGTGGTATTTATTCAGCAGCGCCGGTTCACCTGCAGGCCGCCTTCAGGTATTTTCTCTGCAGGAACGGAGATCTGCCCACACAGCTTAATGGAAACACTCCTGGCACACGCAGCAGAAGAGTTTAAACTGCGACTCCTTCACACCTGTGTGAGACACGCTCTCATAATGCTATTAAAAGGCTGAGGCACAGTGTGACACACAGCATCTGCAGCTTTAGCTCAACTTCCGGAATAGATTATGCAGTTCACAGAACATGAAGCAACAATATAATATCTGCAGTGCATGAGCCCAGGGCCTGGTGTGATCTCTTCCTGCATCTGCTTTGGCATTTCTCTAAATTGCTTGAATAAAGTGAAACTGCGTGCAGCTTAATACTTTCAGCTTTGTTGATTTTTTTTCCTTCCCTCTTTGGTTTTATTCTCTTAATTTGATCTTGGATGATTCAAAAGCAGCAAATATTGAAGATCAGAGTTGTTGCCTTCACACCAGTTTAAACATTCATAGGATTTCTATAATTATCCAAAAAAAAAGAAAGTAATCCTCCTCTAAATGCCTTTTAAAGATTGTCAGACCAAAATGCTACAAATGACTTTTTACCATGAAGCGCCACCCTGTCATCTTCTACATGATCAGGTCTGTCGCAATCAGCAATTAATCAATTAATCAATTAAGAGCATGATATGTTGAAACAAACTCTATAAGAAACTGGATGATAAAATCTTCAGCCTGATGTTTTAGTCTGAACCATCCCCTTTTTTTCTGAGGGACAATTTAGCTTACAGAGACATCATCATTTATTTTATTTGTTGTTTTATTTATTTTGCATATTTGAAACATCTTCCACTTTCAGTATTAAATGATCATCAAAATTTAAAGTTTATTGATCTTTGAGAATGTGTCGAGGATTATTATGCTATTGTCAACAACAATGTTATTGTTTACCGCAATAACTTCTGAACAAATTATGGTCATCATGACAGGCCTACCCACGTCCATTATTCAGTCTGCCCGGCCTTTTACTAGTCAGTAGTCAGAAAAGGGGAAGCTAACATCTCTGCAGACCACACACATCCTGGACACAAACTGTTTAGACCATCAAGTCGGCGCAGTAGACAGTTTCTTCCTCCACAGCGTCTCTCTGATGACAACCTCTTCTTCCTCTTTTGTAAAAACACTGTGTATATACACATATTTACATAAAAAAGTTTCATTTCCAACAATTATTTTTATACAATTCATAATTAAATGTCTTAATTGAGAACCAAGTGGAACCAAATTCAAATTTCCTGGCGATTAAAGCTGATTGTGGTTCTGACTCAGCAGAATTTTACCTCTGAATCTTATCAACTACATGCTGCAGGGCTGTTTTCAGTTTTTCATCATTTTCAGGTAAAAATCCTGAGAATTTGATTTGATCCCTCTGGTTCTGTGTCGCCTCTTGGCTGGACTTCTGTTATCGCTCCATCTGCAGTTTTCCTCTTATCTGCTTCCGTAGTTTGAGCAAACGTGCTGCTATCGTCACTTTAAAGACTGAACAGAGAAAAAAACCTTTTAAAGACATTCAGCCTGCAGAACCTTAAAAGATGAAGAACATATGGCAGAATAAAACTCTTCATATCAGTGTAGAGACTGAATCGCTTCATGTCTCACTGTTTGTTTTCCTCTTTTAGAACATTTCAGCTAAAAACAAAGGATGAGCCATTTTAAAAGCAATATAGACATTTACAAATGGATCTACAGCAAAAACAAGCAGCACTGAAGCTATTCAGTCTCACCACAAGCTTATATAAAGTTTCACAGAACCAGCTTTTATTTTGAAAGTGCTCTTCATCTTATTGGCAAGTGAATTTGCATATTAGCTAAATATTTATCTCTGAGCTAGATATACATTTAGATATCTTAGAAATAAATATTTAGTTTGGCGCTAAATATTTTTTAGCAAGTTAAATATTAAGCTTTAAGCTAGATATTCAGTTAGCAAGCTAAATATTTAGGTAAAGCAACATATTTTGATTGGATCTAAATATTTTGTCACAGGCAAAATATTTTAATTACATCTCAATATTTGGAACTAAATATTTTGCTTGCTTATTGAATATTTAGTTTGAAATAATGACATTTCTAATTGAATGGATATGATGATGAAACATGATTTTGAAAAATGATCCATAACTTTTTTTCTCCACTGACAGATTAAATAACACAAATTATTGGTGTAGCTTTATAAATAGCTCCATGAATATCAGCTGTGGTCAAATGTGAAATGAACAGAATGTATAAGATGCTTTTCTAATTACACCTCAATGGTTTTTACGTTGACCTACGTTCACCCTCTCATTCCAACGCCTCGCTCACATCAGCAGTGAAACGACCACTTAGGAAAGACGTCGACCCACTGAGCTCATCAAATTAACCAGTTCATGAACATAATCTCTCAAAATTTTCTGCCTCACTGCGTTTCACATGAATCTGTTTTCTATGAAAAACACCGTTTTAGCGTTAGCATTGGTCACATGGGGCCCAATGTGCATGAAGCCGCCGCCGCCTCCCACCGGCCCCTCCTCGTTTCCTGCTCACCCGTCTAATCCAGGCTGGTCACATGGAGGTCCCTGCCTTAAATACACTGACGGTGGAGGAGGGAGATTAAAAATGACAGGAGCGATTAGTGAGGCTGTCAGGAGGACAGCTCCTGCTGTTGGACAATAACCAGGAGGACCTGAAGCCCCTGAGAGCATCACGACTCCCTCAGTCCTGCTTCCTGCTGCTGCAGCACAATGTTCAGGGAAGGAATCTGGCTTTTCTGGGATAAACCAACACAAAGTCCTGAAGGGCTGCATCTTTTTAAAATTAGTTTTACTTTACTAATTAAAATCTTAAGAGTGACTTTTTATTGTTCCTCTTTTAGTTTTATGGCCATAATTAAAAGCCACTGTAACCGATGCAGATTAGCCTCACCTGAGTATTAAACACATGTTTTAATCTGAGTATAAATCCAGCTGTTCTCAGACTCTCACTCCTGTTACATTTACCCAAACCAGAGTGGGGTAGTAACTAGTTACATTTACTCAATTACATTTACTTGAGTAACTTTTCTGAAGAATAAAATAATATAGTGTTTTTTTTCTTTTTTTGTTTTTTTTTTTTTTTTTGAGTACTTTTATTATGAAGTATTTCTATTCTTACCCGAGTAAAATTCCTGGATTCAGTCAGCACCTCTGTAAGTCCAATACACAATTTTCTACTTACAATCTTTTAACTAAATTATAACTTTGTCTAGGAAAATATGTAATCTTATAACAAGTAGTATGTTGCACTTTGTTGATGTACATTTTAAAAATAATCTGTTAGTT
The DNA here is from genome assembly GCF_000485575.1 of Poecilia formosa. NCBI lineage: Eukaryota > Metazoa > Chordata > Actinopteri > Cyprinodontiformes > Poeciliidae > Poecilia > Poecilia formosa. The sequence continues at coordinate 46,046 of NW_006800607.1, read as the reverse complement.
TTCTTCAGCGAATGCGTAAATGAGCCAAAGGTTCTGCACAGATGGTGCCGTGACGGCGCTCAGTGTCTTATGTTGATTCCTTCAGTGGTTCTTGGTGCAGCGCCCCCACAGGTGAGGAGGGAAACAGGTTTTTCATTTAGTCTGGGTCGTTTGACGCAGTACAGTGAGAAAACAAACTGAATCAGCTGAAAATGTAACAAATGTCATAACTTTGGTCTCAAATCGAACTGAATCTACGGGACATAATCTGTTGAAATGTGAAAACCTTTGAGGGAGTGAATACTTTAGCGAGGTAAAGCTGGTCTGTATCCATTCTCCACTGCTGAGCAACAGGTCTGACTGCGTTAAGACTGCCAGGGTTCAGCAGGGACCTCAGATACCCCGGATACGTCGGGACGTCCAGCACATTAAGCCCTTAATTAGCAGCAGAGCTGTAATCAGGCTGGCTGACCTGAGGACAGATCTGTCCACTGGACCAATCAAGAACCACTCCTGGTTACGCTGAAATGATCCCACTGCAGCTGGTTCAGGGTGGCGGTAATCCCACAGAACATGCAGCCCTAATCCAGGCAACAGGGGGATAAAATATAAACATCTGCCTTCATTTAGATCAGGGGTGTCCAGAGTGCAGGACAACGGCCGTATGTAGTCGCTGGCTAATTTTGTTCTTATGGAAAATGTGTTCATCTTTTTATTACCAGACGTTTTGCATAGCAAACAGCAACACATCTGTTTTAGTGACGTTTACTCAAGAGGACCAAAATCTGCTTTTTATTAAATTAAATTCATTAAACTTGGCTAAGTGCAACAAATTCTGACCCCCAAAGTGACAAGAATCCTGTTTTTATACCTGAGGCACTAAAATTGCCCCTAATAATATGCAAGTTGTAAAATCCTCATTCTTATAAAATGTCGACTATTATTATTATTGTATGTTTTAGTTTATTTAATTTTTTTGTTTTAGAGCGGGTAAAATTAGATTTTAAATTGTTTTATGAATGATATATTTTTTGGCAATAAGTGATCCTGACTAGATGATTTTGGCCTGTATGACTAGAAAGTTTGGACTTCCCTGATTTAGACATTTAGTTTGGTCATTTCTGCACAATGTTCAATAAATGTAGTTCAGACAAACTGGGCAAAATCTTACCAAGTACTTTTGGTTTAGTTTATAGTACAAATATCTTAAAACACTTGAAATAAGATCAAACTAGTCAATGATTTCTTAATATTGATGACAAAGTATTTATAACGACATTTTTCCATGTTAGAAGTGAAATAAACTCCTAATATTAAGGAATTATTGGCTTAAAACAAACATATTTCTTGCTGAAAAGCTGCTTGTAAGTGAGTTTTGTTTTATTTCGAGTGTGTTGAGATATTTGCACTAGAAACCAAACTACCAATCAGCATGGCCGTTCCTGTGGCCACGCTGCTTCACTAACCTCTATCCCCTTTGAGAGTATGGCTTGTGGCGATTATAATCTGATTTGTAAGCTTCTGCATGCTTCTTATGTAACAGCGGAGTAGAGTGTGTAGAGGGAGAGACGTTTCTGTGTGTGTGTGTGTGTGTGTGTGTGTGTGTGTATCCTTCGATGTAGAGCTCGGTAAACAGGGGGAGGACTGGCGGGCGGGGGGAGATGGGTGAGGACCAGCTGGCACTGCGAGCCCGAGGAAAACGTGCCGCAGTCTGAGAGCCGTGATGAGACAAAGATGGAGCAACTGAACACATAAAATGAATGATGATGAGGGAGATTAAATCCTTCATCATTATTCTGAATTATCTCTGTTTTCAGTGGCATGAATGAAGCTACTTAAAGGACCAAGAACATTAAATGTTTTCCATCCTGAACACCAACAGTTCCAGTCATTTTTATATAAGAACGTCTTTCACTGGGAGCACAAAGCTGAATTTACTGTGGATTTCCTCAAATATTTACACACAACCCGAGTAATATGTGGTTAAATATCAGATTTCTTTTTTTTATTTTTAATAAAAATACATTTTTGAACTTATCTATTTTTTAGTTCAAATCTAATTTAGTGTTTATAGCACCTTTCAGCAACAAGTCAAAGTGCTTCACATCATAGAAAGACAAAAAATACAAAGTACTAGAAACAGTCAACAACTGAAACAATGTTTCAATCTGATATAGCTACACATCAGATTAGTGATTATTTCTTTGTTTGTATTGTTTCAAAATCAACTCTAAACAGCTGTTTTACAGTTTTCTGGAAGTTTGTTCCAGATCTGTGGTGCATAGAAGCTGAATGCTGCTTCTCCATGTTTGGTTCTGGTTCTGGATGCAGAGCAGAACCAGAAGGCCTGAGAGGTCTGGATGGTTGATACAACACAAGCAGATCTTTAATTTATTGTGGTGCTAAACTGTTCAGTGATTTATAAACTAACAGTATTTTAAAGTCTCTGAGCTACAGGCAGCTACAGGTGATGTGCTCTAACTTCCTGGTTTTAGTCAGAATATTTTTATTCAGACCTGTAAACCGCTGCAGTAATCAGTGAGACTAAAGATAAACATGATGAGTTTCTATAGGTCTTACTGGGACATCAGACCTTCAATCCTGGAGATGTTCTTCAGGTGATAAAAGACCAACTTTGTAACTGTCTTTATGTGGCGCTGAAGGTTCAGGTCAGAGTCCATCACTACATCCAGATTTCAGGCCTGATCTCTAGTTTCTAGTTATTATTATTATTATTAATGACTGATATTCTTTTATTCCTAATAATACTTTGTTTTATTTTAAGCAAAAAATAAAAGTAAGTAAATAGATGGTTTTATTTACTTATAATAAAACCAAAAAGACATCTAGAAGATTGATTTTTTAATGTTTTGCTCTTTCAGTGTTAAATTTTTTCTTTGCATTTTCTGTGCATCACAAGCTTTGTGTGCTTTCAGGTAAAAATACTGAATCTGAATACAAATACCAGGAAATAGGCGATATAAGGAGTCAGACACACACTTTTCTAATTTCTGCTTCAGTTGTGAGGTTTCTCCTCACAATGAACCTTCACATCTGCACCAGACTTGACTTTTACTGAAACATAACTGAACAGGAAAATGCGTTATTGCAGTGTTTACCCAGCGCCGCTGCGTCGGTGTAATGATGGTGGTGTCAAGCTCTGGAAATCAGTATTGATGGTAGTTATTACAGCTCAGTTTCACGCTGCTGCCTGCTGATAGAGAGTGTGTGTGTGTGTGCGTGTGTGTGTTTGTGTGTGTGAGAGAGAGCTTCATGAACATGACGTTTCTCCTTTCATCCATTTGATGACAGAAGCCGTCAGTTGAGGCGCCGCTGAGGTCAGTTAATTCAGAGTAAAAACAGCCGCATTAAAGCGGTTTCTGCTCTAAATGGAGCCTCTCATCAGACGCGATTCAGATTCTGGTTTTTATTCTGAGAATGTGGGAGGTGTGAAAAGAGGAGCATCGTTTTAGCCACAGTTTCTGCAGCATCGTGCGTGAGTTAAAGGAGTCCGTTCTTCATTTCGGTCTCTGGAAACAGTGGCTGTGTTTTCAATAACCCTAAAATTGCGGGATTTGAAATTATGAAAAAAATTTGCTAAATGGCAATCATTTTTTATTTTTTATTTTTACCAATTTCAGACTTATTTATATTTAGGCCTGAAACGATTAATCAAATTAGTTGTAATTAATAGATTATTGGAATAAATGCCAAGTAATTCAGTATTTCATTAATCTTTAATTGGAATATACAGTCTAAAAAAACACACTCAATAGTAATTAGGCATAAACTGCACAAAAAAAAATCATTTTGCATTTAAGACAAAAACAATTAGTTAAAACGTTTTGTATGTAAATCTGTTCTAAACAAAACTCCTGCAGTGACAGTTTTAGCTTCACCTGGTTCAAATTCTGTAACAAAAATAATAAAATAATATTATTAAATATTTTGGTATCCAGTTATGAATCTGTTCATCCAAAAATAATCACCAGATCAGAAATACCCGAACTGACTTTGAGTCGAGCAGGAAGAGGTTTTCACATGTTGATGTTAAAAGGATTTTTGCAGCAAAAGATTCATCTTTTGATCTACAATGATCAAACTAAAAGGGATATGTTACAGCATTTAGGTAGCAAAATTCTCATTTTAAAAAATAATCAAATATTTTCTTTATTTGCATCTTTAATGTATTTATTTTATTTTATAAAATGTCTTATGTGATTAAAAGAAAAATTTGCAGAATGTGCTATTTTTTCCAATTAATCATCTGAACAATCAATTAATAAAATAATCATAGTTGCAGCCCAGAGTTTGGATGCTGGTTTTTAATACATTTTCTTGGGGAAGCATAAACTCACTGAATAATTAAGATAATTTTCAATGCAGTTGATTAAACGATTAAAGTTAATCCACGATTCAGTTTGCAGCATTTTGGATCTTGAATTTGTTGCCGATTGCTGTGATTTTGGATCAAAATCAGTTTGGAAAACTTGTAGATAAAAAAAAAATCTGATTTTGTGTGTGTTTGAAAACTGAGCACACAAGTGTATCAGCGCTCAGTTGAGCTGTTTTAACAGCTAAACCCGTCATAAAGGAGAAATGTGTGAGATGAAACGAAAGCATTAAGAAAAGCTAAAGCGCAGTTTGTCAGAGGGAATGGCTGCAGAAAAATGGACGCTGAAGGTGTTCAGCAGCAGCACAGTCTATCAGCAGTCTGAAGAAAACAGATTTTCCTAAACGACGCCGTCTGAAACTCATTTATCGCCGTTAGTGATGGGGATTAATGTCTGACTCAAAGCTAAAAGCTAAAACTACTATTAAGAAGAAGGAAAAACAGTCAGTGGCTCCGTTCTGCTAAAATCAATAGTGAATTCAAACAAACAGCCTCCAAACATTCAGTCCCACTGCACAGCAAAAAATAAAATTAATACCACCACGCGCTGGAATGGCCCAATAAACAAGGGGAAAATTGAAAAGCGTCAGCGGATAGACATCTTCTGTATCTCATATTGACTATCTGCTCCTCTGCAGCGTCGGCTTTGATTAGATTTCCTGCCAGTAATGGGGGACAGAGAAGAGGGACGGAAAGGTAACGACTCCCAGAATACTGATTAGAAGGCCGAACATTTCACACGCAGCACAAATATTATCACAAACACATCTTCAAAACGGTGAGTTTGTTTTAGTTATTATGGTAAACTAAACATGAGAAGTAACTAACACAGGTGGAATGAGAAACATAGCTGCGCTCTGATTGGTTGGTTTCCCCTGAGTGACGTCTCCTCACCCAGGAGCAGAAGCTCTGCCGCGAGAAAAGCAAAAATCAGACGTTTAATAACTGAGTGAAGTCTTCAAATTAAACTTTTAATGTGCCAAATAGTTTGTGCCGCTGTTATTTTAAAGATATTATTAAATGTTTCCAGAGGTCATCAAAGGTCAACCAGCTCCTTCTACTTTACAAAAATCAATCGAGATGTGGGGGTAAAACTTTACGTTTGTGCCACTATCATAAAGATTTTTAAAAAGGAGTTGTTTTTTCAGCAAATGGCCTTTGTGAGTCTGTATCCTTTAGTTAATTTATTGATCACTAAATTAGTTGAAGATTACTCATTACTTCATCACCATTAATTGTTTCAGCCCTCAGCTAACGAACACCTTTGTGATCTTGTCCATCCATAATTTTATAGGAACTGGCTTCAATAAATCCTCATTATGATGAAGGTGCAGCAGAAAAAGCAGGTCAGCGTGTTCTGAGACTCCATCATATGAAACAACAGCATCATTCCAGCCCAGATCCTCCGAACCGCCAGGCTGTAATGTGTAAATGTGTGTTAGGCCTGGTTTCCTTCATTAAGGCTGAGAGGTTTCACTTTAGAGGCTTTATCAGCAGGGCTCAGTCAAAGTAGGTCAGATCAATAATTTATGGACTGCAGTCTAGAAACACACACCCTCTAAGTGTTTTAACATGATTTATACATCGAATGTGTGCAGGACGGAGGAATCTGCTCCTCATGATTTCATAGGGACACGGCTCATGTGATAAAGTTAGGAATATAAACGTGGAAATAATGCAGCTTTTAGGATGAGAGGAAACATCAAGCTTTTAAATCCGATGTAAAACGATGCGCTGTAGGATCTGACATTTTTTAACACACACAGTTTGTGGGAGTTTTATTTTCATCTGTTTTCTGCTTATCCCAGATCATTTGGCTTGCACTCATCATCAGCAGCAAAGTCAATACTTTATGGTTTTAAAGCTTTATTTAAACTGCTCTGTTTCCACCGTGGAAGATTTTTATTGTAGATTTCTTTCATTTCATGGTTAAAGTTAAACAAACAGGTTTATCCTTTAACTGCTGCCGATGTTCCTAGAAAGTCATCAGCTTCATATCAACAAAGCCGGTTAGCTTCTCTAACTTCGTTAGTGCTTCTGATTTGCTGCAGCAGGCAGCTCCTCTTTGACTAAAAATATTATCGTTTGACAGAATTTACTGGATTATCCTGGACTCAGCACAACATAAAGGTCTGAGGAACTCTGTGAAGATTTAGGAAAAGTACTAAAGTCTTTTAGTGCCATTTGTAAAAAGCTTCCAGATTTCAACATCAAGAGTAGAAACAGCCGTACATCAAAGTCATGCCACTGTTTTCTTAACGGTGACCTACTGCAATTCTTTGAATAGGTTAGTATAACCTTGAACTTGTTTTTGCACAGACTCATTCTAAGATAATGAGGTTTTAGTTTATTTTGAGCTCCTTTCACAATGAGTTGTTTTAGGGCTCTGTCACTTTAAATCCAAATAAACTGCTGCTGGTCTCGTCCCTGCACCTCAACTTTTACACTCACACCTGAAAAATGGCTGCAAACAGATGCACAATTACACAACTGTACAGGTTTGAAAAGCAGAAGTGGAGCCTCCTGCACAACCAACAATAATGCAGCAAAGTGGCTTCTGGATGGGAGGTAAACAACAAAACATTTGTCTTGTATTTTCTCCCTACACTAAAACAGTTTCTAATCTGGCATAATCCAGAAATGCATATCTAGTAAAAAGAAATGCATATGTTGTGCCAGCTGACAACAACATGGCGGTAAAAAGTCTAATCACCCAGAGAGCAGTTGGTTTCTAGTGGCCTTGTATTCCTGGTGTCCGACTCGTGTTTGTCATGTTAAGTCTGAGTGTTATAAAAATATCTGCTCCCCATCAAGCCTGAGGCGCAGATTACAAGTCATGAAGGTGACTAACATGCAGCTGCACCGTGATTAAACAGCGACTCACACATGGTGCAGGCATCCAGTTACATACCATCGCTCCACAGCAGNTGATGTGATTAAAAGAAAAATTTGTAGAATGTGCTATTTTTTCCAATTAATCATCTGAATAATCATTTAATAAAATAATCATAGTTGCAGCCCAGAGTTTGGATGCTGGTTTTTAATACATTTTCTTGGGGAAGCATAAACTCACTGAATAATTAAGATAATTTTCAATGCAGTTGATTAAACGATTAAAGTTAATCCACGATTCAGTTTGCAGCATTTTGGATCTTGAATTTGTTGCCGATTGCTGTGATTTTGGATCAAAATCAGTTTGGAAAACTTGTAGATAAAAAAAAAATCTGATTTTGTGTGTGTTTGAAAACTGAGCACACAAGTGTATCAGGGCTCAGTTGAGCTGTTTTAACAGCTAAACCCGTCATAAAGGAGAAATGTGTGAGATGAAACGAAAGCATTAAGAAAAGCTAAAGCGCAGTTTGTCAGAGGGAATGGCTGCAGAAAAATGGACGCTGAAGGTGTTCAGCAGCAGCACAGTCTATCAGCAGTCTGAAGAAAACAGATTTTCCTAAACGACGCCGTCTGAAACTCATTTATCGCCGTTAGTGATGGGGATTAATGTCTGACTCAAAGCTGAAAGTTAAAACTACTATTAAGAAGAAGGAAAAACAGTCAGTGGCTCCGTTCTGCTAAAATCAATAGTGAATTCAAACAAACAGCCTCCAAACATTCAGTCCCACTGCACAGCAAAAAATAAAATTAATACCACCACGCGCTGGAATGGCCCAATAAACAAGGGGAAAATTGAAAAGCGTCAGCGGATAGACATCTTCTGTATCTCATATTGACTATCTGCTCCTCTGCAGCGTCGGCTTTGATTAGATTTCCTGCCAGTAATGGGGGACAGAGAAGAGGGACGGAAAGGTAACGACTCCCAGAATACTGATTAGAACGGCCGAACATTTCACACGCAGCACAAATATTATCACAAACACATCTTCAAAACGGTGAGTTTGTTTTAGTTGTTATGGCAAACTAAACATGAGAAGTAACTAACACAGGTGGAATGAGAAACATAGCTGCGCTCTGATTGGTTGGTTTCCCCTGAGTGACGTCTCCTCACCCAGAAGCAGAAGCTCTGCCGCGAGAAAAGCAAAAATCAGACGTTTAATAACTGAGTGAAGTCTTCAAATTAAACTTTTAATGTGCCAAATAGTTTGTGCCGCTGTTATTTTAAAGATATTATTAAATGTTTCCAGAGGTCATCAAAGGTCAACCAGCTCCTTCTACTTTACAAAAATCAATCGAGATGTGGAGGTAAAACTTTACGTTTGTGCCGCTATCATTATAAAGATTTTTAAAAAGGAGTTGTTTTTTCAGCAAATGGCCTTTGTGAGTCTGTATCCTTTAGTTAATTTATTGATCACTAAATTAGTTGAAGATTACTCATTACTTCATCACCATTAATTGTTTCAGCCCTCAGCTAACGAACACCTTTGTGATCTTGTCCATCCATAATTTTATAGGAACTGGCTTCAATAAATCCTCATTATGATGAAGGTGCAGCAGAAAAAGCAGGTTCTGAGACTCCATCATATGAAACAACAGCATCATTCCAGCCCAGATCCTCCGAACCGCCAGGCTGTAATGTGTAAATGTGTGTTAGGCCTGGTTTCCTTCATTAAGGCTGAGAGGTTTCACTTTAGAGGCTTTATCAGCATGGCTCAGTCAAAGTAGGTCAGATCAATAATTTATGGACTGCAGTCTAGAAACACACACTCTCTAAGTGTTTTAACATGATTTATACATCGAATGTGTGCAGGACAGAGGAATCTGCTCCTCACATGATTTCACAGGGACACTGTTCATGTGATAAAGTTAGGAATATAAACGTGGAAATAATGCAGCTTTTAGGATGAGAGGAAACATCAAGCTTTTAAATCCGATGTAAACGATGCGCCGATTGCTGTAGGATCTGACTTTTTTTAACACACAGTTTGTGGGAGTTTTATTTTCATCTGTTTTCTGCTTATCCCAGATCATTTTGCTTGCACTCATCATCAGCAGCAAAGTCAATACTTTATGGTTTTAAAGCTTTATTTAAACTGCTCTGTTTCCACCGTGGAAGATTTTTATTGTAGATTTCTTTCATTTCATGGTTAAAGTTAAACAAACAGGTTTATCCTTTAACTGCTGCCGATGTTCCTAGAAAGTCATCAGCTTCATATCAACAAAGCCGGTTAGCTTCTCTAACTTCGTTAGTGCTTCTGATTTGCTGCAGCAGGCAGCTCCTCTTTGACTAAAAATATTATCGTTTGACAGAATTTAATGGATTATCCTGGACTCAGGACAATATAAAGGTCTGAGGAACTCTGTGAAGATTTAGGAAAAGTACTAAAGTCTTTTAGTGCCATTTGTAAAAAGCTTCCAGATTTCAACATCAAGAGTAGAAACAGCCGTACATCAAAGTCATGTCACTGTTTTCTTAACGGTGACCTACTGCAATTCTTTGAATAGGTTAGTATAACCTTGAACTTGTTTTTGCACAGACTCATTCTAAGATAATGAGGTTTTAGTTTATTTTGAGCTCCTTTCACAATGAGTTGTTTTAGGGCTCTGTCACTTTAAATCCAAATAAACTGCTGCTGGTCTCGTCCCTGCACCTCAACTTTTACACTCACACCTGAAAAATGGCTGCAAACAGATGCACAATTACACAACTGTACAGGTTTGAAAAGCAGAAGTGGAGCCTCCTGCACAACCAACAATAATGCAGCAAAGTGGCTTCTGGATGGGAGGTAAACAACAAAACATTTGTCTTGCATTTTCTCCCTACACTAAAACAGTTTCTAATCTCTAATCACCCAGAGAGCAGTTGGTTTCTAGTGGCCTTGTATTCCTGGTGTCCGACTCGTGTTTGTCATGTTAAGTCTGTTATAAAAATATCTGCTCCCCATCAAGCCTGAGGCGCAGATTACAAGTCATGAAGGTGACTAACATGCGGCTGCACTGTGATTAAACAGCGACTCACACATGGTGCAGGCATCCAGTTACATACCATCGCTCCACAGCAGAAACACAGTAACTAGTTACATTTGCTCAATTACTGGAGTAACTTTTTGGAAAAAAGAAAATCCTTCTATTTTTTTATTTTATTATGACATATCTCTACTCTTACTTGAATAAAGTTTCTACCCACTAAATGAAGATCAAACATATTTTCACCAGACAGACTCACACCTGCAGTTTTTGTTAAAGTTTCATAAGTTTTTTTATTGAAAGAAACTTATTTGGGGAAAACGAATCTTTCCCCCGATTTTATTTTTTATTTATATGAATTATTGTCATTTTGATTATTAAAATACAAAAAATTTGCACTTAACTTCATATTTTGTCCATCTGATTATGTGAAGTTTTAAAATTAAATGGTTGATCATTTGATCAGCTACTCAGTACTTTTTTCCGAATACATTTTTACTCTTGAGTCATTTCTTGGACAGCTACTTTTCACTTTCACTTGAGTAAAAATATGTTAGCGCTACTTTTATGTGAGTAAATTTTGGGGCACTCTACCAGCTCTGACGAGATCAAATTCCCAGATGAGGTGAACTAAAAATAAAAATCAGACAAAAGCCTCGCATCTCCGACTGCGTCACATGGCGCATCTGTCCGCCTCGTCCTGCACATGCAGCACGTTTTCCAGATTACAGCTGCATCGCTCCGGTTCTGACTCACGCTCGGCTCCGATATGATGCAAAGTCACTGCGCTGGGATTAATCGGAGTATAATCCCCGCCAAGCCGTTTGGCCTCGGCTCTGCAGCTGGTCGGAGGACGGCGTCTGAGGGCGAGTGGGCTCACTGTGGGGCGCGGATCAGACAGCGAAACACACAACATGTCTGCTCACATCACATGAATCTGCTCTGTCTGCCCTCCAACCTGTCCCTATGTGAACCAAATTACACATCAGACTGAACACAGGATGCCTCCTCTTCCTCTCTCCTGCCCTTTCCTCCACTTCTTCCTCCTCTCATTTCCAATCCGCCATTTCTCCTCATTTATTCCCTCCTACACAGACTGAATGTTTTACAGAAAAATTTGAATTTGAGTTTTAATACAAAGCGATAAATATGAAAACAAGGGAAGCCTTTAGATCAGGGGTGTCCAAAGTGTGGGGTGGTGGCCGTTGTTTTTATTTTTTAGTGGGGGGAAAAGCTAATTTTGGCTCCTGAGGATTTCAGCTAAGACATTTTGATACAAAAGGTTTGGACATCACTGGGTTAGTAGATCCATTTTAGAGATGAAGGAGGAAAATCAGACTTTTCTGTAAAGTTTAGGTGCCGGTATGTCATTAAAAGCATTTTGTTCTCTTCTGTTTTTATCCATAGCTTCAGTTTGGACCGGTACCTTTTAACCCGCCTGCAAATATACGACGTACCAAGCAAACAACACCTCTCTCTCTCCAAGGTTTGGAGCTTCTGAATTCACTAAATCTGCAATTAAACTTCATCACAGGCAGAGAAGCAAAAGCTGACAGTAGGTGTGAATATGAATGAGGAGATTTTACAGCCAGATTCTGGTTTTCAGATGAAAGATTAAAACGACCTGAACGTCCCTGAGGTAGAAATGGACGACTGTGAGAGAGATTACTGTGGTTTCATTTACTCTTAGCGTTGTTTTCACCATTTCTGTGGAATAAAAGGAAAAATGACCTTCAGCAAAACTCGCAGCACATTAACTGTAAATCATGTCTTCATGCAAAACCCTAACAGCAAAGCCACTTAGCTGCTAAATAATCGTTAGCAAACGGATGCCGGTGTTCCCCCTTTAATTACGCGTATCATGACCGACCTCCTGCAGCTGATGGCTTCGCGCCCCAGCACAGAGTCATCGCTCATCTCTCCTGCAGTGGTTGATGCTCAGAATGTGAAATATACAAGCGGTGAATAAAACATCAGCCTCGGCCTGAATACTGATGCTAACAGAGAGGAAAAAAAACGCAGAAAATTAAGAGCAGCAGCTTCTTTTGTTTTGTTTTTCTTTTTTGTGGTGAAACCAGACAGAAACCTCCCCAGATCATTAGCTAAGCCGAATCTTTAAATACGACACTGGTTAAACATCCCTCCTCTGAACATTTAATGAATTTACTCCTTCGCTGCTTCACTCAAAACACGCCGACAGCATCAAACCACAGGAGGAGCTAATAATAGGACCCATGCAGGCTCGTCTGTCTTTAAGCCCCCAGAACAACACGGGCGACTCGCTGCACCAGAAAACCTCTTTTAAATGGAGCCTGCAGAAATAAAACCCCATGTTGGTTTCACAAAAATTACAGCGTTACGTGCCGTGTATTCACCCCCAATCTTTAGCATTTGCTTCCAAACAGCCAGACTTTGATGAGGAGTTCACTGTGGTTTTAGAAATTTCTTTCAAAGACCAACTTAACTTGATTAAATCCACTTTCCAACCAACAGAGTGGATTCAAAGAAGCAAATTAGGAAAACATCTGAGTGTGTGAAGCTCAGAGATGCTACGTTCTTCTTTCGAGTCAAACTGGTTCGTTCCCTGCTGCTTGGTTTGAACGCTACAAAGTTTCTGCGTAAAATAGTTTTTCACCGCATTTTTGCTAACTTTGAAATCGTTTAGCACTTTTAGCTTCTCCTAAATTAATTTTTCCAGAAACAAATTTAATTTAATTGACTGTTTTGTAAACATTCAGTTGAATAAAGTTTGATGTCTTTGTTGAAGTTTTGATCATCGACTCTTATGAACTCTTATAGTCAGACGTTTACGCTCAGGCTCTTATTTTGGTGAGAGCCTCCTCACGTTCTCCTTGTGACACATGGTTGAAGTTAGTAGAAGTTAATGCTAAAGTGCTAAATATTACATTGTTTTAGCGCTTTAGCAGGACTTATGATTAGGGTTAAGGTTAGCACAGCTAACTTTTTAGTTGTGCTCACCACTGGATATTCTCATCAGATAAATGCACGTTTCTGCACCTCCACCATCATTTTTAGTGGTCATCCATAAACCTCTCATGGATTCTCATAATGGATGGTGAGCTAATGACAGCAGCTGAATGGCTTTAAAACGGTCTACATATGCTGCTACTGCCACCACCGTGCCTCACACCAAGACGCTGCCACCATAAAGATAAACCAACATGACCTGCTTACAGAGTGTCTGTCTGTCCTCCATCACCTGTAACAGGAAGCACGACCTGCTATTTACCAACATAATCCAGAGTAAAGGGTATCTACGTTGGCAGCCGTTTCCAAGGTAACGAACTGGTTCTTTCCTGTCTGATTAGGGAGCTCAGTCCTGCAGCTCTTCTGCTGGAGCCCATCCAGTGTAGTTTTACTGCAGTGCTGCAGTTGGACCCATCCTGACTGCTGCAGTTTGCAGAAAACAGCTTTCACTTCTTTGACTTGGTGGTTTAAGAATCTGTAAACGTTCTTTTTCAAACTGGAGCCCATAATTGTTAAGTCCTTCCAAGTTCCCAGTTTGACCATTTTTCTAACTTTCTCAGTGTTGGGATGGAAATATGTAAAAAATGCATAATCCTCCAATAATGTGAAGGATGAGTCTAAAATCGAAAAAGTTCACTGCAAAAACATAAAATCAAGAATTTTAGGTCTAGTTTCTACTGAAAACACTTGAAATAAAAGAAAACCAACTTATGAGTAACTTTTCAGTGAGAAATGGGAAACTGCAGTAAACAACGTTTGTAACGTATTATACATATATTCCAACATTTATATGTATTTGTTAGTTGTCAATATGAGAGTATAAGACAGAATCTGTGAATAGATCAAACTCCTCTGCCTTCTCCCAGAGCTCCCAGTACCTACTCCAGTTAGCCGTTAGCACAGTTAGCAGCGACTACATTAGGGTGATTGACAGTGCTGAGACCCTTCTCCTGGCTCTGATTGGTTGCTTTTGACTGGAAGCATTTCTTCAGATGGCAGTTCAAGATGTGGAAAGTGATTTCTTTTCAGATTATCTCTCACAACAAAATGACGAGTTTCAATAAACATTGAAGAAGACATGTTTTCGTAAAAGTTACAAACTGCAATTTTAAGTTAATATTGGTGAAAGATTAGTTCCACTTATAACTAGAACTTTTTCCATCAATATTAAGGAGTTAAAAAAGGCTCACATATCTTGCAGAAGTTACTTGTAAGTTAGTTTTGTTTTGTTTAAACTGTTGCTCAGATATTTGCACTAGAAACTAAAATTCTGTGTTTCTGCAGTGTTGGTCTTTATTGCAACATTCTGAGTCATATTTTAGAAATAATGTAATAATTCATGAGTTGGAGAACTCGTGAATTAAAAGCGTTCTGATTTTATTTCACAGCAGCAGAGAGATTTCTGGAAGGTTGTGCAGGAGCGTAAATCCCTGGAGATCCTCTGATCCCTTCGCTCTTTAAATCCTTCCTACCTGCTCCTGCCTGCTTCTCATCTTCTCCTTATCTCACTTCTCGGCTCGTAGCGCCGCTCTTTTGGTTCTTCCCACCCCATCTGTTATCTCCCAGCTGGATGCGTTCCACTCTGTACTGCAGTGGCCCCAGTAAGGATCCAGTCTGGATGAGTCACACACTCGCAATCTGCCGAAGCCCTGCAGGCCCCGACCACATCCAGGGACCCCGCCGCCGCCCCGGGGGTTGCATGAACACACAGCCATCCACATTTAGATCAACATGTCCATCAGAAAACACTTTCCCCACAAACAATGAGAAAACAGACTCCATAAACCAAGATTTACATATTGAAGGAGAGATTTTAGCTGATTTGCTTTTAAGGGTCAGAATAAAAGGAGCTTCTGAAGGAGCAGAGGAATTAAAAAGCTGCTGATATTAGTATTCAGTGCACATCAAGGGAAAGCTTGTGTCAAACCTTGGCTCAGTTGAATATAAGATTACTGCAGCAGGAGCTCTTCACAGGAATAAAAATCTGCTTTCTGCTCCGTGATGCTTCACGTCTGCAGACAGGTGTGTGTCCCAGCAGCCAATCACACTCCTACAGGTAGCAGCTGAGTCCCGGCGGCTCATTTGGTTCCTCAGGGTCACGTAAAAACCAGCTACATAAATACTGTATTCCTGACAGGAAGCACAGCTACACTGCAAAAACTCTAAATCTTACCAAATACTTCTGGTCTAGTTTCAAGTGGAAATAATACAGTTTAATAAGACAAAACTAACTTATAGATAACCTTTTAGCAAGATAAATTAGCTAATAATTAATTAATGTTGATGAAAAAGTGCTAGCTCCATTGGCAGATTATTTCACTTATAACATGGAAAACATTTTTATACGTTAATTTATCTATCAATGGAACTGGGACTTTTTCATCAATATGAAGGAATTAATTAATTAAAACAAGATCTTATATCCTGCTAAAAGTTACTTGAAAGTTCACTTTTCTTATTTCTGCTGCACAGATATTTGCACCATCAGTTAGACTAAGATTTTGTGTTTTTGCAGTGAAACCAGATCACAAGATTGAGGAAATGAGTAGAGATTTGTTTTGAATTAACAGTAAATCACCAAATCAGTGAGTCTGGTGCAATCATTTAATCTCTTAAAGACAACGGTCGGTAATGAAGAGGAAAACATGCAGCCATATGGAGCCGACTTGCTGCCAAGAATGATGCTCAAAACAGAAATACACAAGACTGGGAGGAGATTTAAACAGAACTGGGACTTTAATGAACGGAGTACGATCGATTAATTACATCAACTCTAAAAATTCGATTGCAAATTTATTATTTTTTTAAATAAAAAGGTTAGCAAAGCGATGCTGGTCTAAAATAGCATCTGAATGCTAAACAAGTAGCAGCAGCACAAATGCTAATGCTAACGTTAGCGTCTACAATCCAAATTTCTAAAGAGGTTCCTGAAACACTGGAAAGCTGAATGGGTAGAATAAAACTATATGATGGTTAAAGAATGTGAAATTTAAGAGTTTGAAAAGTTGCAAATGTTTCACTTTTAAAACTCTAAATTTGAGTTTTTTGGCAGAAATGTCCCCCACCTCTTTTCCTATTTAAAATGGCCTTAATATGTTGTTGTTCTGCAATACTACGACTTTATTCTCGAAATAAGATTTTCATAGCACGGCCCTATTATGATGAGAAAATGACTAAAGCACCTAAAAACTTATTTGTCCTGCATGTTTGTGCTGCTCAGAAAAGTTTCCAGCAGAAATCTGTTTGGAGGATCAGAATATTAGAATCCTAATTCCGCCATGTTGGATTCTGTTTGCTGAACGCCTGGAAAACATTTTCAAGAAGAAGAAGCTGCAGCTGAATGTGTCCTTGGACTGCCAGGCTGAGGAGACCATTCTGCTGTCGGGTGTGTGTGTGCATGTGTGTGTGTGTGTGTGTGCATGTGTGTGTGTGTGTATGTGTGTGTGTGTTGAATGGGGGTGGGTAACGTTTGAGGAGCAGATTGCAGGAGAAACCAAAGAGAAAACACAGAACGCTGCTCTCACCGAGCCAAATAGCTGCACTAAATCTACCAGACAGAAGCAGATTTCACCATGAAGCAGCCGAAGCTGCAGAGAAACATCTGCAGGGGCCGACAGGACGCTCTAACAGGCGACCATTAACACAATCTGTGCTGCTATCCCACGCCTCCTCCGGTTTCCACAACCAGCTCTTTGTTCAAAGTGAGAAATTACTTGACAGCAATTTGCAAATGTTTGGATTTATTTCTGCTCCTTATTTTAGGCTTCAGCACAACAAAACCTTCTGAGAAATGTTTCACAGCTTCAGTCTGGAGCCGCTTTTTCCCCTCAGGTACTGCAGCTGAATCCCTGAAGACTCAGAAGAGAAAGAATCTGAACGCAGAGGAAGACGAGTTGTCACCGGTGGAGCGATCTTCCAGCTTCAGTTTGAGCCACTCAGCCGGGATGGAGCAGGCGGCCATTTGTAAACGTGCTGAAGCAGAGGAGTGTGTGTGACTCAGCCGGGAGGTGTTTGGCTCGTGTCGGCCCGAAGCTGACCGTCAGCGCCGCTCTGACTCACCAGGACCGAATCAGAACCACCCCGGAAACGGATCACAGCCGCAAGGAAAGATCTGCCACTGCCACTAAGATCTATTAAAGGAGGGCCGAGACGCTGGTCAGCTGTGCAAAAGTCTTAAATCACTTTCGTTTTGCTCCATTTTCCTTCCAAGACGTCAAACTGTCCTGCCTTAATTTACGGTGAATTCACACTGGCCCAGTTTAGTCCGCTTTAACTGAAGCCCAGTCCATTTGTCTAGACAGCCCGGTTCGTTTGGGGAGGCGTGAATCCACAATCAAACTCTGATGCAGACCAAAAAAGTGAACCTGCTCCACCAACAAACCTCGGTCAGCTTTATTGAAGTGAACTCTGGAGCAGTTCGAATGCATATGCGAACGCCAAGTGGACTGCAGGCTGCTCTAAAAGCAGGAAGTGGACTACAGTGCAGGGCATTCTGGGTAAATACAACCAAAACAAATGTAAAAGTCTCGCTCTAATGGCAGAAGTAGCTTGTGATGTCTGGTCTGCCTGAAAATCTTGGTCTGTTTTTACACCTTGTAGTCTGGTAGACTCGGTTTGACTGGGACCAAAGTTGCAACATTTGTTACATTTTCAGCTGCTGCGGTTCGTTTTTTCAATGCACTGAGTTGAACCAACCAAACACTTTGAAAAACCTGTTCCCCTGCTCTCCTGTGGGGGCGCTGCACTAAGCATCACTGAAGGAAACGACATGAAAACCTCTGAAGAAGATGCTAACCACAACTTCCTTCTTTACAAAATGTAAACAAAAATGGAGTAGCGCCGAATTTTAGTGGCTGGAGGATTTCTGTGTCACCTTTGGTAAAAGATTACAGAGCCATTTCTCACACAAGTGTGTTTGTTTTGGTTGAATTTACCCAGAATTCCCTGCGCTGTAGTCCACTTCCTGTTTTGGCATTCGAACCGCAGCAGAGTTCACTTCAACCATGAAGCTGAAGTTTGCTTCTGATTCAGGAAATGACGAAAGTGCGACGCCGATGTTGATGGACAGAATAATGTAGTCCATTTAATCTGGACTAGATTATTCTGCATGGATTGCAGAATATTTAAAACCAAACGTGACTTGGGAAAACTTTATTTGATTTGTGAAACTTAAATTAAGGGGCATATTAGCACTTAAAAAAAATCTGAACCGCATTACAGTGAAGATATTAAAAATAAGTGAAAACAGAAAGATAAAATTTATATAATAGCAAATAATGCAAATTTCATAGAAGTTTCACAAATCAAAAACTCGTTTTTAAATATTCTGCAATCAGTGCAGCATAATCCAGTCCAGGTGTGAAGTGACTTTTCTCCAAAAGCAGGAAGCACTAAAGTGCAGGGCATTCTGGGTAAATACAACCTTAACATAAACATGTGACTCTAAAGTTAGCAGGAGAAATGAGTCTTTTACCAAAGACAAGAGAGGAAAACTACAACCACTAAAATCTGATGCTTCTCCATTTTTGTTCAATTTTGTGAAGTAGGAAGTTGCGTTTTTGCTAAATCCCAAAAAACTTAGCAAGAGCATAAAGTTTAAACACAATTATCTCTGATACTGAACAAATGTATGCAAACTTCTGAATATGAAAAATATTCCTGCTAACTTTTAGACATTTAGCAAATAGAAATAATTCTGGTGATTCTGACTGAAAAGTTTGAAATGATTTACTTCAGATTGAGGGAAAAAATGTGTCTGAGTTGTTTTCAGCTCAGCTGAATCCAGCGGCTGAATTACTTTCTCAGCATGGCATCAGGTTCTGCTAATGAACAATTCATTTGATTCAGACCGGTTGGACTTTGGACACCTATAAAACACGCAGGATCCCTGCCACCATAGCATGTAGCTCTACTTCCAAAGTTATAGTTTAAACTTTAACTAAAGGAAAATTAACGAGAGAAACTTTGGGGCAAATTATTGTCAAACTTCACATGTTTCTGCCCAAAGTGCTGCATGAAAACAAGAGAAATCAAAGAATAAAAGTCAAGACATAAAACAACATGAAAAACGCTCACAAAAAATCAAACAAAATCAATAAAGAGAACATATCAACACCAAACCTGTCGCTTTTCCAGAAAAACTACAGCTGTTTGTTTGTGTCTGGTGAATTTTTGGTTAAAACATGTTTGATCTACATTCAGAGACGTTACTCACAGTGGGTACAGAGTCCAGAGTTTGTACTCAAGTTAGAGTAGCGATACTTCATATTAAAATTACTAAATTAAAAATAAAAAGTACAGCAAAGCAAAAATATTAAGTACATTTTCCCCATAAAGTTACATAACATTATAGTAAATGTAATGTTTGCCTGGTCAATCAGCTCTGCTGCTTTGCTCCAAGGGTCTGCATACTCAGCTATTAGCCAACTGCTAACGTTTGGCCGTGGCGTATGCGGCAGTTCAATGCTATGAAGCTTACCGGAAATTTCCTGCACTGCAAACAACCATCCTTCACTGCATAGACAGAAGAGCCAAGTCGACTAAGACGCTAATGCAAATGCTAATGCTAACCAACATGGAGTGAATGGCTTTGTTCACTTCCTCCACTGCCAGTGTTAAATCTACATGCAGACTGCAAAACATTGCAAAAAAGCAGCATCATCTTTCACAACTTCTGTTTGCTGATTGGCCCAGTTGAAATTCTTCTGGCAATAATCCAAGTGAATGGGAGAAATCCCAGATGGAGCAGTGAAGGGAGATTAGAAACAAGCAGCATTGCATAAGAAAGCTATGGCCAGGCTACTAACTAATTACTACCAAATTATAGTTTATTTTTAGACTTGACACTTTAATCTGGTCAAAAAGAGTAAAAAAAAAATCATCCACAGAAAAGAAAACTGTAAAAGATGCTCAGGAAGACTGCAGATCTAGTCTAGATCTATGGAAGCTAGAGGTGGTTCAACATTTCTGAGCAGTGGCAGACTGAAGGAAGCCACCTTGTTATCTAATAACAGCGGAATAATGAGGATGCTGCTCGTTTAGAGGGCGCAGAGGTCACGTCGTGCATCCGCAGGAGCGCAGCAGCGGATTTCCGTGAAGGCGCACTTTCTGATTGCGTAACATTCCCGGAGTTCCCGCTGTGGTTGGCCGCAGGGAACACCTTCCCGCCGCTGCCGGGAGCCGCAGCTCCGGAGGTTTTTCTGGGCGGAATGTCATCTGAAGGGTACCGGGAGGAACTGACGTCCCTGAAAGCACCATCTGACGCACCGAACCGGGATCACGACCAGCGGAATGTCCCCGAACCAGCAGCGGAGTGAGCGGAAACAGCAGAGATGAATGACTGTTTTTGGCGCAATGCTGCAGCACGCCAGTGGATTGATCCAGTAAATCCCGCACCGCACGCCCAGGTGGACCCGCAGCGCACGCACAGGACGTCTTGTCCTCTTACCTGAGTGGCTTTGTGGAATTGCTTCTTCAGTCCCGCCACAGACATGACTGCAACGCGATGGTTCTGGTCGGGAATCTGCTCTGAGGACGGGAATCTGCTGGCTCCGAACCGGATCTGGCGGGTTGCGTGAGGGCTGCGTGAGTCGTGGCGAACCCCGGTCTACGCTGGTCTTCTCCTCAGGGATCTCCTGTGTGGGAGAGGCTGAGTAAAGCCCCGATCAGCCCATTGGATGCTGAAGCCACATGTCTGGAGACGGAGCTGACGTCGGAGCATGCTCGCTTTAAAGCGGCAGCAGGGTCGGAACCGAGCGGCACCAGAACTCCAGACTGGGAGTGAGAACTGTAATGACCAGCATGAGGCAGGGAAACACCAGCTGGTTCTACTGGGAGGCCGATGGGAGCCTCCAGATGATGACTGCTGATGCAGTCTCAGCTGCAGCACCATGGACAGCGACAGTCCGCTGCAGGAGGGAAACATTCACAATGGAAACTTAAAGATATTTAAATGTCGCTTTATTTAGTAATTTAAATGTTACGTAACATTTAAAGGTAAGGTTATGTTTATCAAAAGCTGCAGTATTTCACTTTTACAAGGAATATTGTTTTACATATTTATTAAAACGGTCTTTATGTTGTGACAATATAATAATCTGTTAAAAGATCAATCTCCTGAGCTGCTATTGTGTTTGAAGAAATGCAAAAACAATCAGGAGGAGGGTCTTAGGCTGTCAATCATCCCCACGTACTCGCTGCTAAATGCGTTAATGCCGATCTAACAACTTACAGGAAAACCGATCATCCGCCGTCAATAATGGTTATGCTAACTAGCATTCACGACAGGCTATGCTAACTGCAGCGTAGCAGAGAGAAACTTGACTTATCATCGTTGCACTGCAAAAACACAAAATCTTACCATTACTGATCTATAATATATTCACACACTTGAATAATACAAAACTAACATACAAGTAACTGTTAAGCAGGATTAGGAGATTGTTTTAAGTCAATAATTCCCTAATATTGATTTTTTTAAGTAGTTCTAACAGTTGATTATTTAATTTCTAACATGAGAAAAATGTTTTTAGTAAAATAATCTGCGAGTGGACCTTTTGAAGAAAAGAAATAAAACTCAACATTAAACTCATATCTTTGTTTTTCAATCAGGGTCCAGTTAACAGAAGTCGGTACCAACTCTGGGTCCAGGTCCGGTCTAAAATCAGAAACAGATGTTCAGTCGCATCAGGCTGAAATATTTACATCGCCTGATTGGTGAATATAATTTAGGTTTATAGTTACTCTGACTGCAGGACAAACTGACCACTTTTCCTCACTGTTTTCTTTGTTTTAACTGTTAACTTTATATTTTCTCTGTTCTGGTGTTTTGTGGTTCCTTCCTGGAGGAACCATCGGCTGACATGATGCTGCCATCATTGTTCTCCCTCTCCTGCTGTTAACGTTTTATTTTTGATGAACATCAAAAATAATCCTACATCCGTTCATCTGCTTTGTCTTCTCAAACCCCCAGTTGGTTGTTAAAGATGGCCGCTTAAACTGAGCCCGGTTCTGGTTCTGCTGGAGGTTTCTTCCCGTTAGGGAGAGGTTTTCCTCTCCACTGTCGCTACATGCTCAGTACGAGGGACTGCTGTGAAGTCAGCGACTCGATGCAGTCTGCTGGGTGTCTGTGGACAGAAATCTCTTAAACTATTTTGAATCTATGATAAAACGAATGACTAACCCTCTCACGAGTCGAACCTCTTCCACTTTGTTCATTTGATGGTCCAAGGATATTTTACTCCAAGACTTTTTAATCTTTCATCAGAGTCGCGCTTGTGAAGCTGAAGAGAAACTGAACCAGTTTCTTATACGTCGACACAGAGACCATAACTGATCGGTCCACTGGACCCATTCCATTTTTCACAGTACTTTCACTGTTGAAGTAAAAATTAAAGCTGCAGTAAGAAGCTTTTATGAAGAATATGTCTTTACATATTAGGCCGTTTTAGACAATCTGTGAAAAAAAAATCAATCTCCCTGAGCTGTCATCTGAAGAAATGCACAAAAACAACCAATCAGAGCCAGGAGGAGGGTCTTAGCGCTGTCAATCATCCTCATGTATTCACTCCTCAATGTGCTAATGGAGGAGAAAAACTTACCATTACAGGAATCCACCATCATTGGCCTTCTAGCCTGAGCATTCACAACAGGCTCTGCTAGCTGCAGTGTAGCAGAGAGCTAGTGAGCTGGAGGGGGATTGATTGACAGCATTAAGATCCACCTCCTGGTTCTGATTGGTTGTTTCTAGTTTACACTGGGAGAAAGCAGATGATCTGTCTAATACTGTCACAGTATAATGAAATTTTAACAAATATGTAAAATAAAAAACATTTTTTAATCAAAGTTAGATACTGCAGCTTTAATGTGTTGCACTTTTATCTTCAGCCGTATTGAGACAGAATCACAGTTTTCTTCTTCTACATCAGAAATCTGCAGCAAGTGGCTCATTTAATATATTAAAGCAGGAAAGTCAAAATCATTTTGGGCAAAAACAAGTTCAAGAACGTCTCTAAAGGGCCAGTTGTTGCAGAAAGTATTTATAAAACTACTGACTAACATACAATTTAAATACATACCTGTCTCTGTATTCTCTTGAACTTACATATTAAATATATTTTCACCTTATATGGTGTAGGCTGCATAATAATAAACTATTTGCATAATTTTATTTGGAAAGAGCAGAAAATGACAATTAAAACTAGATGTGAAAATACTTGTAATGTAGGATATATTTGGACTAAACAAGCTTTGTCTTCTTTTTATTCCATTTTAAACTGAATGCAGAAGTTTTGGTCTTTATATATTATGTTTGAAATAAATATTTTATTATATTTCACCTCCATGTAATCTGGTATCATACAGACAAAA
The DNA here is from genome assembly GCF_000485575.1 of Poecilia formosa. Classification (NCBI taxonomy): domain Eukaryota; kingdom Metazoa; phylum Chordata; class Actinopteri; order Cyprinodontiformes; family Poeciliidae; genus Poecilia; species Poecilia formosa. The sequence continues at coordinate 22,459 of NW_006800607.1, read as the reverse complement.
CGGATGATTTGAATGATAAAAGTCTTTAAAAACACTACTTTAATCTTGAAGGTTTTAGAGTCTAGATGGCCGCATAAAAACATCTGGCGGCCTGGATTTGGCCCACAGGCCTCAAGTTTGACACATGTAAATGATTAATTATTGTATCAACAGAAAAAAAAAAGTCACATTTAACTCAGGAACAGGAAGATTAATTAAAATAAAAACCTGAGCTGCATCTTTCCCCGTTTTATTTAAAAAGGTGTTTTACAAATAAGAAAAACGTCAAATATGTTTTTCTGCAAACTACTTTGCTCAGAAATGGTTTTCGGCACGTTTCTAACGATTGTGGCGCCATCTAGTGGAGATCTTCCATAAAACATTTAGTATGAAAATATAAACTTATAGAGAGGTTATAGAAATGATGTTTTGGAGGAAGTTGTGTTTACAACCTTTCAGAAATGTTGACGAGTCGTTTGGTAAGATACTGCCTCTCTATACTTTCTCCATCTGTTCAAACAGGTGTGGATGTCTGGAAAACATCTAGAGAAATATATAGAAAACCAGAAATAGAATAAAATAAATGTTTAAAGAAAGCACAGTAAAGGGTTTGTATTATGACCTCAGTGTAAAATATGTAATGGAACACAATACAGCCTAAATAATGTTTTAAAAATCCTTAAGTTTACTTAGAAATATTTATAAAAGATGCTTATTTAAACAATCTTTTAATTTATTTTTTAACATAGTATTTTCCAGTTTAAAATTGGAATCTTATGTAGCAATCTAGTTTTGTTAAAATACAATTTATAACAATAAATGTTAAAAATTAAACTAATTTCTGCTTAAATTAACATGAGGAGAAACAAACTAAAGGCAAAAAAAATATTTTAAAATTTTGCTTCATAATGTAAAACTAATGATCAAATTATTACGTTTTATTAATATTAATTTTAGTGTCTGCAGCAATTTGGTGAATAACCTGGAAAAATGAGAAGCATTTGTCAATAGCGCCACCTTGTGGAGCTTGTCTAAACACCAACAGAAAAGAAAAACGTTTGTTTTAAAAGCTTTAAAATGATTGGTTTTATTTTGAAAGTCTGGTTTCCGTCGTCTCTTGCCTGTCCAGTCAGAGCAGCGACTCCTAATGCTTTGGCTCCATCTAGTGGTGAAATATGATGTTGCACATATGAGCCACATGAAAACCGATCAGTACAAACTGTTAACATTCATCTACACAACCAAACCTCCAGAAACAATAACAATCCAAATGAAAGCAACAACAGTTGGACCTGTTTAATTCAGGAGAAATCAGACAAACGGATCTTAAACTTTAATGTCAAATGAAAGGATTTCCAATCTGTTGAGTCAACATGAAGCTGTTCAGGTAAAAAAAGCATAAAACAGGAGCTTCCTGTTGCTGCACTGCAAAACATCTGAAGATGATTAAACTTTGAAGATGCAAGTAAAAACTAAAATAGTTTTGGTTTTAACTCAGAAACTAAAGTTCATCAAGATGATTTAACATTTTTTTCTGAATGCCTACTCAATCATTAATTATGAGTTGTTTTAGCTTAATATTGTAATTTAAACCAAATATTTTTACAAAATTAGTTGAATGAGCACAAATTTCTGTATTATTTTCACCCTTCACGTTAGAGTAGTTTAAGTCTGAAGAACTACATTTTTTGTTCAAATTGGATGAACAAAATTTCATCCATTAAATTATTTCATTAAACTTCACACTGAAGTCTGCTTAGAAACAGTTTTTATATAAATTTCAGCAAAATTTATATAAATTAATTATGCTATAATTATGTTGTGCAGCAAATTTTTTGTTGCACAGTTGATTGATAATAAATTAGTTTGATTTTGTAAATGTACTGGGGCAGGATGATCTTTAATGATCTCTGGGAACATTTATTTATACCCTTAAAGGGGCAGCATTATGTACATTATGCATTATGCACAAAATGCCTGGAAAACACATAATAAAAATAAATGAGTTAAAAGAAATCAGACTTGAAATTGGGCCTCCGTCTCTTTAAGAAGCTCCTGCTCCTTCTGAAGCTCCACCTTCATGAAATCATCTCTAACGATATCTGAGGAGGAGCTGCGCCTTGAAGGCGGAGCTAAGTCCATCCAGGTGTTTTGCTCAGCTGAATGGTTGCCATGGAGATTAAAGGATTTCTCAAACATGCATGAAAGTTCAAAGCAACACTCCAAGTTTGTTTTTCATGAGTTAATAACATTACAACATGTTTTAAAGCTAAAAAAAAAAGTTACGTTTACATAATTCTACCCCTTTAAAATCATAGCTGCACAAACGTTTGACACCATTTCTGTTTCTTTTGAAGAAGATGGGTTCTGATTGGGTTCTGTCTCGGTTCTGCATTCAGCAGAAATAATCGTGTTGCTTGATCCGAACCTGCTGCTCACCTTCAGGCACAACGCCGTGTTAAATATTTATCCCGACAACCTTCTGGGGTTTCCAGCAACAAATCGTGACGTTGCCTCATAACTCTGAGCTGAAGCGGAACCTTCAGGTGATTCTGAAGCCTTTTAACACGGTTGGCGGTGCCGGTCCGGGCCCGTCCTGCTGCCACTCCAGCCATGACCTTTTGGGTTGCAGTGCGGTGATGCTTGACGGAGTCGCTGGAGGATCCAAGCTGAACCAAAGCTGTCATCCATGGAGTTTTGATAAATTTGGAGGATTCAGAACAGACAATGTTTCTTCTGTCAGTGATAAAATAATCAATAGATGACTTTGTGCCGGTTCCTCCGGTGGAGACACCTGACTCATGTTTGACAGATGAAGTGGTGATTGGGAGGTCTGCCTTTTTATTTCCAACATTTCCTGCTTCAGACATCTGACAGACGAGCGTTTTTGATCAATTCAAACTAAAGCAGCTCTGCGCTGAGAGCCAGAGTTAGTTTTCTAAAATGCACTTTCCTTCCTGGAAGCCTGACTTTCTAAAAGTGAGCTTTATCCAAAGTTCCTCCAAAGTTTTTCCGATAACTTTGGATTAATTTCCAGCCATTTGTTTGACCATTTTCACAGGAATAATTATTAAAACCAATGTTTTCTTCTTCTGCAGAAAACCAAACAATAAGTTTAAATTTGATAGTTAGTAATTGTGATATGAAATATAATCAAACTTCTAAACTTTTGGCATATTTGTGGTTTGAATTATTTTTGATAAAATCCAGGACAGGATTTAGATAAACTTTAAAAACATATTTACAGATAAAAAAATAGAAAAACTAAAAATTATCTGTCTTGTTTTCTAAATAAAATAAAATCAAAGCTAAATCTTTTTATAGTTGAGTTTACAAACTTCAATACAAAAATAAAATACAATTTTCAGTAAGAAGTTTAAAGTTTTGATCTCATGCCAGTATTGATCTGATACCAATAACTTCTCGATATTTTAGATTGATCCGCCCACCTCTATTATTTAGGCCTAAAGTTTGAATTTGTCCCAATTTAATTCAATAAAAAAATAAAAATTAAATCCCCAACAGTTTGACATACAGATGATGAACTTTTATTACACCTAAATAAAAGGAAACTCCTTCATAAATAGAAATTAACTGAAGATGATTCGTCTCTTTGCTCCTTTGCCAGATTTATTTTCTACTGTTTCTCAAATGGAAAAATTCATCATCTTTTAATGTCCAAAACTAAAAACATTAAGCATAAAACACAAATCAATCAATATGAAAAATTCATAACTTTGTACAGCAAATCATTTTTTCTTAAAGAAACCGTTGGATTTTTTTAAGGATGATGAAGCAACTGGGTTCTTGTGATCGGGGACGAAAAACCAAAACGACGGCAGCAGAGCCAACAGCCGGACTGTCGAAGCTCCAGAAGGCGTCATGTTTTTATCTGCAGATCGCTAGTAAATCAATACCAGCTCATGAAGGGTTAATCCTGCAGGTTTAGATAATTAGCTGCCGGGGTCATTTTTTCTCTCTGTGTCTGAGCCAAATGAATGAGAGATTATTTGACTGTAGCTGCTGTTTGATTGTGCACAAACAGTAAAAACACAAAATCTTGCCAGTTAACATTTAGCAGGAAATATGAGCTTATTTAAGTCAATGTAATTCCTTAGTGTTGATGAAAAAGTGCTAGACTCACCGGCTGATTATTTCAGTTACTAGATGGGAAAAATGTCTCATTTTGAAATTATCTGCCAGTGGAACAAATACTTTTTCATCAATATTGAGGAATTATTGACTGAAAACAGGTTCCTATAACTTCCTGAAAAGTTACTTAAAATTCAGTTTTATTTCTAGTGAACTTTTTGCAGTAGAAACTTGACCAAACTTACTTGGTAAGATTTTGCGTTTTTTCAGTGCAAGTCTTTAATCTTTCTGTGGGATCAATAAAGTGTTTCTGACTTTGATGTCAGTAATTACACTGTATTTGCCTGAAGTGACTTTTAATTGTCAAAGTGAAGATTTAATGTTTTCTAGGAAGATTTTCATTTGGTGGCTGCATTTCCACATATTCTCTCATTTCCATTCATCTCTGAGTGTTTATGTGTTTCTGTAATATTTGCAGAATCTGGTAGAAAAAAAAGCTCCCCACCCTGACAGGAAACCAGGGGTCGTTTGTCATAGGCATATGCTCGCTGTGGCACCAGAGACACACGGCTAACACACGGCAGGCTGCGATTACGTGTTGGTGTGTGTTTCGTAAGGTCCGCGGATCCCCACTCCACTCAAACATGCTAATATACCTGTGCTCTGCTCTAATTGGTCCCAGTGATGCCCGGCCTGCTCCACCTGCGTTCGCCGAAGCCTCCAGTCAGTTCTGCAGCCGGGGCCCCTGCCAGTGTGTGCGAGCATGCAGCTCTAATGTTATGCAAACAAACACTCTGGTTGTTTGGCACTTTGAGCTCCTCGCCCTGCCACGCTGGAAGAAAGGGAGAAGGTAAGTGAGGGGAAATGGAGGAAGGAATGTTGAATTCATTAGCGCGATTACCTGAGGTATGCTACTTTACGGGGAGTAATCTGCCAGCCCGCTTCATAGCCTGCAAACTTCAGCCAGTCTGCTAATGAGCGCTTGGAAAAGTTAGTCAAGGTGGAGAGGTGCTTTGAGGGGCTCGGCCCCCCAGACTGAGGAGGAATTATACATACTTAAGCAGAAAACAATGGATGGCTGCCTGCGATGTAGCAGACAGGACAAATGAAGACTGATATGGCTTAAATGCTTTATTTGTTAAACGGTACAGCAGAAAACTCAGCAGGTGCTAGATCTGAATACTTAGACAAATTACACACTGAAAAAAAAACAATTTGGTCTAGTTTCTACTGCAAATACCTTCAGCACACTTGAAATAAGACAAAACTAACTCAGAAGTAACTTTTCAGAATGATGGGAGTTTGTCTTACATCAATAATATTGTTGAAAATGTTCAGCATCATTTTATTTGATGGGATGTGTAGAAGACTGAGACAACACTGTCCAAAACAGGAAGCCGTCTTCCTAAACGTTTACCACGGTTGTCACGACGCTTCGGTTAATAATGACACTTCACATGGAAAGTTGCATTGAGATGCAACTTTCCATGTGACAACAGTCAAAAACATTCATGAAAACTCCTTTAAGTTCCTGACAGTCTTATGCAAACAGCTTAAAATAGTGTTAACAAATGTTGTAGTTGTAAGTGAAATAATCAGACAGTGGAACAAGAAATTTTAACTTATAAAAGTGGAAAAAATGTCTTGTTAGACAGTTTGGACCAGTTTGTGTTGTATGTGAACTGGAGCCAGATGAATAAATCCTGGACTGAACTGAGAACAAACCAGTAGATTTACAGCAAGGAAACAAATAAAGGAGGTGAGCAGAGAAACCAAAACTTACACTCAAATAAAAGTAGCACTACTCCGACATACTTTTACTCAAGTAATAAAGTAGCCGTGCAAGAAATGAATCAAATAAAAGTAAAAAAAAATGTTTTGTAAAAAGTCAATAGACTTTGACTTCATTTTTAAAATTATATCAGACAGATAAAAATATAAAGCTAAGTGGAAATTTTGGTATTTTAAGGACGAAAATGACAATAATTCATATAAGTAACAAAAAAATAACAACATTCAGAAAGAAATTTTCCAAATCAGTTTCTTTCAAAACTTATTAAACTTTAACAAAACATGTTTTTTCATTCAGTGGGTAGATAATACAGAAATTATACTCAATTAAGAGTAGAAATATTTCACAGTAAAATTACTCAAGTAAAAAGTGCAACGAAGTAAAAATACTCCTAAAAGTACAGTTTTAAGAAAAAAGTAAATGTAACTAGTTACTGCACATCATTTTCCACCTCATCTGAGAACAAACATCTGAGAAAACTCCTGTGACTTCAGAGGAAAGATGCTTCAGAAATCCTTTAATTAATTCTCATGTTGTCCCTTTTTCCTCCCAGGGTGGCTTTAGAGAATCAGCTGCCATAAGAAAAACTTTGGACACTTCCTGAGCAGGAGAAAAACCTGAATCTGATATATAGAGAATATATAGTGGTACTGTTAGATTCCCCTGTTCTTTGCTCTGTGCCTCTACTTTATCACACAACATCAAAACAGCGCTGGGCTCCCAGGAGAGGCCGGCCTTTTTATCTGCGCCCCAGCTTCCCACGGCGGGCCGCATCCACCTATAATCTACTGCTGTTTCATGTCTGCAGCAGCGCAGAGAGGATGAGGGACGTGTTCAAGTGAAGATCAATGAGGCTGTGTACACAGCATATGCGCATCTGAAGAGTCAAATTCCTTTTTTTCTTTCCGAGGTGCCATCTGATCTAATATTAAAGAACATAATATATAGATACGTCCACCGGTCAGGTAATAAATATTGCTAGAATGGAAAACAGAGAGATTTCCGTCATCTGCAGAGAAAACAGCTTCTGTCTTTTGTTACTGAGCCACCTCTCGGAGGACAGGCAATGAAAACAGTAAACATCCTGCATTATAGATTCGTCAAAAATACGTTTGGCTGTTTGTCACAAGCACCTTGTTGTTTAAGGCAGTGCCAAGTGTCTGCGCCTGGAAAAATCAAAGCCCACCGATGTATTGGCAGCAATAGCTGGAGAGCGAAACTGTGTCAGGGAAGTGAGGGGAATCCCCCCAGCGGCTGCTTTCCATCCGCTCCACATCTGGCTGCTGAAACCTGCAGCGACTCTCTGCTCACAAGGAGCAGAAAAACAAATCTTAGGTTGTTCTCTTTGCCTCCCCACCCAAGTGGCACGGACTCCGACCAGACAAAGGGATCGCATCTGGAACATTCCCCTGCAGGAATCCGCGTGAAAACGATGGATCACCGTCAGATTTTAGAGCCAGAAAAGCACAAATAAATCAATCCCAGGCTGCAGTTCCAGTATTGTTAAAACAGACTTTTCTGAGTCACAAACACTGAAGCAGGAGGGGATTACATGGCTGACAGATTGCTTGGAAATCCTTCATGTTAATGGAGAAATGTCTAAAGGTGGTGTGGCCTCTTGGATGTACAGTTTTATTTTGATCATCAGTGGGAAACAAGGATGGAAACATGAGAACCGAAAAAACTGGTTTTCTGTTGGGAACAAACTTTTTACTGAATTATTAAACGATTGTTGTTGTTTGACAGCATAAAGTTAATCAGGAAAGACAGACAGTTCTGCCACTGTTGTATTTTTTTCTATATGTGAGCCAACTGTAACTTTTTAGGGTCAAATGTCATGTTTAAAAAACTACCTGTAGTTTTTTTTATTTTCCAGGCACATAACGTAACAATTAACAATGTTAATTACAGAAGTTGTAAAAATGCTGTATATATTAAAAAACATCTTGAAATTGGGCCTCTGTCTCTTTAAAAGCTCCTGCTCTTTCTGAAACGTTGCCTTCAGGAAGTCATCACAACATGGCTCCTCTGTTAACCCTTTAACATGTTTTACCAGCGCTGCTCTGAGGAGCAGCTCCTATAATGAGCTCAGCAGTTTCAGCAGCTGTTTGCTAATTCTTGCTGGCTAGTCTGAAGGAGCTGAGTGAGGGACGACCGCTCTGTGGGGCAGAAGCTCATTTACTTGGAAGCTACATCTCAGAGGAGGAGCTGTGCCTAGAAGGCGGAGCTTGGTCCAACCAGGCGTTTGTTCAGCTGAATGGTTACCATGGAGATTAAAGGATTTCTCAAACATGCATAAAAGAATCAAAACAACACTCCAGGTTGAATAACATTATAACATAACATAAAGCTAGAAAGAAGTTGATTTTACATTAGACTGCCCCGTTAAAATACAAACCCAAGCAGTACAAATAAATCCTGCTGGCCGATAAATTGTCTCAGAAATTAATACAATAAACGACAATATTGTTTTCAACCAATATAGTGCAAGAACAAAGATAAGTAAACTTTAAATTCTAATGAACATTTAACACTGGAACTGGAAAACATTTTAAATATTCAAAATAACAAATGAAACAACTTATAAAGTCTCTGTAAACAGAATTGAGACTAAAGCACCAGACTGAAGACTGTCGTCATCTAGAAAAAAAGAAAAACAATAAATGATGAAAAATGGAAATTATTGAGTAATTAACTGATTTATTGATTATTGTAACAGACCAATGCGGTGGTGAAAAAAAAAATCTGATTTCCGAAAATGAAAGGAGGAGAGAGTTAGTGAGTTAAACAGCTGACCACAACTGAAAAGGTAAAGTTGTTTAAAAGAAACGATGAAACCGGTGGGGGGATAAAATGACGCCGAGTCGATTGTGTTGGAATGAATTAGGGGGAAACTTTGCATCTGGAGCTGCTGATCAAAGTCGTTCCCACAGGAAATCTGCCTTAATGAGAGCTATACCAGAAAAGAAAGAAGGAAGACAAGAAGAAGAGGTGGAGATGACATCCCATTCTTGCGCAGAAAAAAGATGAATCATGTATGTCGCCTGCTGCGTGTGTGTGTGTAGGTGTGTGTGTGTTGTGGGCGGGTCGAAGGGTGTTTTAACGTCTTCACTGTGGGAGCGTCGGAGGCGAGGCCAGGTTAATTAAACCCAGGGGAGCATCGGGCGAGGGGGCGCGCGCTTGAATGTGTCACAGAAAAGCAGGAGTGTGTCAGCCAAGGCCGGATGGCGAAATGTGTCGACGTCGCATTTTACACCGAGCGGCGGCGCAGACGAGATCGGATCGCTCCGACTTATTAATGTTTGTCATTAGAGCGCGTTACGCCGGAGGACAGGACTGGAAAACAGGCTGAAGAGTTTCTTTCATGGGACAAATATTGACAATAGTCGGCTCCTGGGTATTGGAGAAGGAGGAAAGATGCAAACTATGTTAATGAATGGTAATTAACCGCCGGGGTTCGTGTCTCCTGAATCCCGGCTAAATTGGTCCCCGAGTTGCAGCTGAAGACAGTCCTGGCCTAATCCTTTATTATAAAAAGATAAAGGAAAACGACATCATTAGCATATATTTGGGAAGAGAAGTGGGGGTGGGATTAAAAAGTGGAATTATTTCTTTTTAATTCCTGAACACAGGATTTTAAACAAATAAAAAAAAAGAAGGTGAGAAAGTGGAAGAAAGGAGAAGGAGGAAAGCAACTCAAGGACAGAGGAGAGCGGTGTCGGGATTTAATATTCAAAAGGAATAATAATAAGAGAGGTAGGGAAACAGGAGCAGATAAAAGAGATTTGAAGCAGCTCCCCTTTAACAAAGCCCTGCTCTGCATGTGTGAACTCGACTCGCCCGGGTTGTTGTGAATGACGTCACCAGCAGGGGGCGCTTGTTACAGGCCGCGCCGCGCTGTCAATCAGGAGGCCTGCAGCGACTCCGACCGGCTGGAAACAACAAAACACGCTCAGAAAAACAACGTTCAGCATAATAACAGAATAAAGCCATCTGAAAACAGAGCAAATATCCTTCAAAAATACATGAAGATGCTGTTACGTCTCCTCAAGACGGTAGAAGTGCAGACATATTTGACTCTACACGTTTGGTAAAAATGCATAAAAAGCCTGGAAATAGATGACTGTTTAATTCTAATGAAATAATAAAACCAAATCAATGGAAAAAGACGCATATTAAGACTTTAGTATTCTAAACGGTTCCAACAGGAAAAAACAGAACATTTTAATTTATATTAATATTTAGCTGTCCACCAGAGGCAGTGAGGAAGATGGTAATGATAATAAACCTTTAAGACAAATGCTGCACAAAACAACTGAAAACAGAAAACCGTTCCTCTCCTACCATCACAAAAATAAAACTACAGAAATAAACATGTTGAAGTTGGAAAAAAATAGATTTAGTCAGACGAGACTAAAAACTATGACGGAGAATTAGGGCCATACTAAAAATCTGATGAAATTATGAGAAAATAGTAATAAAATTACGAAAACAAAGTCGTAACATAACAAGAATAAAGTCATGATATTTTGAGAATAAAGTCAACAGTATGGTGACTTGATTCTGATAAAACTATGACTTTATTCTCATATTGTAATGTAATAATAATACATTTTATTTGATGGCGCCTTTCAAAGCAGCCAAGGTCACCAAATAAGAAATAGAAACAATAAAATAGAAACTATAAAAGGCATTACTTTCTCGTTATTCTTGTAATTTTACTGTTTATTTTATATCTGACTGCATTGATATTCAGTCAAATATAACTGATGTGTGAAACAATGGCAAAATAAACGTGAAAAAGAAACTTACATCCATTGTTAAGCAGGGTGGAGGATCTGTGATCCTGTGGGCTCATTTCTCATCTCTGAATATTGGAGCAATAAAAATCTGGTGGCCTTCAGCAGAAAACGGCTCGGCGCTTTATTACGATAATAATCCCACAGAAATATTTCCAAATATTTTCGTAAAATTATTCTGACATTTTCAAAATGAAGTGACGCTTCTGGAACATAAAGGATTAATTTTACACTGCAAAAACACAAAACCTTACCACGTATTTAGTTTCTAATACACTTGAAATTAGGTAAAATTAACTTATTAGTAACTTTTCAGCAACATACAGGATCCTGGTTAATGTCAGTAGTTCCACTGGCAGATTATTTCACTCTCATTTTACAGGTGAGATTATCTGCTAATGGAACCAGAACTTTTTCATCATTATTATTGACTTAAATCAATCTCCCATATTTTGCTGAAAAAGTTAGTTTTGTGTTATTTTAAGTGTACTAAGATATTTAGGAACTAGACTGATAATGCGTGGTTAGATTTGGTGTTTTGCAGTGTAAGGCATTTTGCTCATCATCAACTCAGATCTCAGAGTTTCAAAATGTCCTTTTGGCACCAGCAGCTCCAGGCCTTCAGCAGTCGGATGAAATAAAGGGGAAAGGAAGCAGAAGGTTCATAAAGGTGTAAGTTAAAGATCAGCGTAAGCGTCTGCCATGTTCCCCCCACCCCGAGTTCAGGACTGCACCGTAAATTAGTTTGGCTCCGAGGGGCCCCGCCTGACAGCCGGAGCGCGCTGAGCGCTAACACAGATGTCGAGGGCTCATTTACTAAAGTCGGGGTGCGAGTCGGAGGCCCGGAGTGAGTTGACAGCTTTCCTTCTTTTCTTTTCTTTTTTTTTTCACAAATATTGGTTCTGCTGCTGTGGCTCCGTTTGGCTCAGACCGGCCAGCGCTGAGCAGGAACCGGGCAGGAAAGTCAGGATGGTGGAGGGGCTGAAAGAGGAGAGGATGACAGTTTTCCCAGCCTCAGCCCGAGGAGTCAGGGTTTTTCGCTGACTGGTGCTGCGAGCGCGGCCAGCTCTTCTGTCAGCACTTTCCTCTCCTTCATCTTCACGCGCACAGCCTCCATTAGCTGGCCGGCAGAGGGGATCTGCAGGGGAGAGAAACAGGTTAGAGGAGGAAAAGCAGGAAAACACATCAATGCTACACTTAAAAAAAAAAAAAAAAAAAACTTTTCAGACGGCCTGTTTGCTGTTCGGTGAAACCAGAGGAACCAAATGGATCCAGAGGACGTGTCAAACTTCACAGCCTTTTACAGCGTCTGTCTCTGATTTATGGCAACGCGAGTTCCTGAACATACATCAGTCGTTATTCATCCTTCATTTCCAGTTCCACATAATAACTCAGAGGGAAAAAAGGGAAGCTGGAGGCTGCAGGATGCTTACATTGACCTACAGTGTGTCAAACTCAAGGCCCGGGGGCCAAATCCAGCCCACCAGAGCTTCTTATGTGGCCGTTTTCACTGCAAAGACACAAAATCTTAAAAAGTATTTTTGATCTAGTTTCTACTGCAAATATCCTACACTTGAATTATCTTTCCTAAACTAACTTACAGATAACTTTCCGCAAGAAATAGGAGCTTGTTTCAAGTAAATGATTTCTTAAAGGAGAAGTATTACGTAAAAAGTTATTCTTTGAGCTTTACAATCATGATATATTGTTATTCCCTCATGGAAATCATACCTGGAGTGTTGCCTTGGTTCTTTCATGCATGTTTGAGAAACCCTTTAATCTCCATGACAACCATTCAGCTGTGCTAAATGCCTGGATGGACCTAGTCCCGCCTTTGAGGCTCAGCTCCCCCATTCTACTCCTTCAGACTAGCCAGCAGCAATTAGCAAACACCTGGTGGAAGTGTACATCTGCCGAGTTCATTGTACGAGGTGGTTTTCAGTGCAGCGCTGATAAAAACGTCGTTAAAGGGTTAATAGAGGCGGCTTTTTGAGTTTCAAACAAAGCAGGAGTTCCTTAAAGAGACAGAAGCCCAATTCCAAGGTGTTAAATTACAAAGTCAAATTTATTTTAAGTCACATCTGATGTAGTTAATTTTTTATAATAATTGAAGTTAACATATTTACTTGATTACGATATAAAATGGCCCCATATTCTTGGAAAACATATAATTCTGCCCCTTTAATATTAAAAGAATTACCAGTTCCACTATGAGATCATTTCACTTTTTCATTAATATTAAGGAATTACTGACTTAAAACAAGTTTCTATATTTTGTAGAAAAGTTACTTTTAAGTTAATTTTGTCTTATTTCAAGTGTATTAAGATATTTACACTAGAAACTAAACAAAAGTTCTTGGTAAGATTTTGTGTATTTGCTGCGTTTATAGTATTTTGTCCAATTGAAGAAGTTTTTATCTGTTTGCTGCAAAATTGCATCAATCAGTTGCCCCAGTTTTTTGTAATTCTGCATTTGCGGAAATTTACGGGGAATCCACACATAATTTTATAGTAACAATTACTAGTGAGATTATTACAAATTTTCACAAAGACAAACAAACAAACAAAAAAATAGATTTAAGTGGTGACCTCCAACCTGCAGGTGGCAGTATTTCTTACTTCTTCTACACTGCGGAGTCATTTTAGCACCACAACATCTGATTCTGATTGCAAAAAAAAATAAAAATAATAAAATAAAATCCTGGAAGGACTGTCAATTTAATTTCAAAAAGTCTTGATCAAATACAGACAGCTATTTATTAATATTTTAACTGTTGATGGGTTTTATCAATAAATTCTGCTACAATCGGGAACATTCATGAAAGTCTTATTTTCATTTAGATGTGACCCATCAAAATGAAAATAAGCTGTATGTTGCTTCGCTTCTGGCGAAACAAAGCAACATACAGCTGAGAGACCTGAAACTATACTTGGTTCATTTCTGATGTGCCTGGAGAGTGAGACCCCCAGATAATAACACTTGGGTTTAGACCCTCACAAACAGTCTTTAATGAAAGTAACAGCATCAGGAAACAGGAGGCCTTCTGTGCCAGGACATAGTGTGTGTTTGTGCAGCAGGGAGTTCGCACAAGAAAACCCGGCGTTGCTCCTCAGAGAGCGTCAACAGCCGAAGTAACTGCTGAGACATCTCGCTTCTCTGCTGTCCTCCAGGGAGGACGCGCTCTCTGTCGGCTGCACACGTTTCCTAATCAACTAATTGCACTTAGAGCCACTAACTATGCAAACAAACCCACTAAAATAGAGACAGAGCCACAACACCAGGCTCAGAGGGACAGGAAAGTGGGAGACGGATCATTAAAAGTCCCAGTAAGGGAATACGTGTAAACAACACAAACAGGTAAACATGATCTAGATAAACTTCGCATGTGAATTTACGCCAAAAAAACAGATATCAAAGAAATTCAACTCTACTTTCAGTCATTTTGAGTCTTTTTAATGTCCTTTCTGTACAGTATATGATCTCCTACAGCTGTTATTTCAGTATCTTGTCCTCAGAGATGGGAGTAATTGGTTACATTTACTTGATTGAGTACCTTTATTGAAAATGTTAGGTAAATTGTATTATTATCAACTATTTGTTATACTTTTATTATGTTCTTACCTTATGTACTCTTACTTGTTTAGTCATATCTTTAAGAAATGTTTTGTATTGCTAATCACTCTGATTTCCTTTCTCAGAGGGCCTCTCTGATGAAGAGCAGTGACAGCAGCTCTTCACAGAACGCCCTGCTTTTGACCTCTCAGGTAGCTGTAAATCCATCGGTGTGAAGATGTACAACTTGCTCTGTTTGACCCTGTGTCAGGAACTGGGGAATCTAGGTTAAGATAGATTGTGTTGTTAGTTAGTGATAACCATTGGCGCTGTAACTGTGTGAAGTGTTTTCCTCCTCCCTTCAGAGTTACAGCGCTCTCTGTGATCAGGGATCCTAAAGACAATAAAAAGAGAGGAGCAGGCAAATGTGCTACAGAGCAGCAGGAGATTTGTAACTGAAAGCACATCTCTGTCTGTTCTCCTCGCGAGTATTCAGAATCTAACTCTCTCTTGTCTTTCCTGTGTTATTTGGTCTGTGTTTAATAGGTGTCAACTCTGACAGAAAAAAATAAAATAATTGACTATCTTTACAATGTACTTTTTTCATGATGAAGTATTTCTACTCTTCCTTGAGTAAAATTTCTGGATTTTCTACCCACCAAACTTGTTTAAACCAAAGCTTGACCAGATACACGCCTGCAGTTTCTGTTAAACTTTCATAAGTTTCTTATGGAAAGAAACTGATTTGAAAAAAATTATTTTGTTTGATTTTGTTATTTTTGTAACTTATGTGAATTATTGTCATTTTGGCCCTTAAAATACCAACATTTCCACTTTAACTTTATATTTTGGTCTGTCTGATGTAATTTTTAAATATTAATTTGATCAGTTCCTTTTACCAACCACCTTTTTATTGTAGTTTAGTTAACTTTAGTTTGTATTTTTATGATGAAAAGCACTTTGAATGGCCTTGCTGCTGAAATGTGATGTACAAATAAACTTGATGACTGATTGATTGTTCAGAGGTGGCAGCTAAAGTCAGTTTTAACTGTTTTTCACCAGGATGAGGGAGTCTGTTTCTGCTGTGTGTTGTCGTATTCGTGCATCAGAGCCGTTTAAATTAACACATTAGCAGCCAGCCCTGCTTTGGTTTCCAGGTATTCTGTTATTACTGAATTTCATCATTTATTCTTCTCCTGTTTAAACCTCCAACATGACCAAGGCTGCAGCAGAAGAGCTGAGCCCCTCTGACCCCAAAAGGGACAGGAATGACTCGGAGCCGCTTTCATCTGACTGCCATGCTGGCTGGGGACTGATACCCTGCAGGATGGTTGGAGGTAAGCTCTGATGCAGCTGCTCTGCCGAGTCCCCTGGGCTGCTTAAGGCAGCGTTACGAACTGGCACTAATGTTATGCTACAGTTGATTTAGCCGGGCCCTTGTCCCCTTTGGCAGAACTAACACTAGAACCAGCAGTAAGCAACACAACCCCTGTTTTGCAAGAGACCCTGTCCCCCTTGGCAATGCTACATTAGCTACTGTAGCGCTAACCCATGTTAACTCACATCTATTACTATTCAACAGGCCCTGCAGAGGAGACCTTTTCTTCTCTCTAGGTATGATTTCAGTATCTTTTCAGCGAACTGACACACAAACCCACCAACACGTATATGTGTGTGTGTGTTACATCTATTTATACATGAGGCAAGATTGCTGATGTTGACGACAGCTATGAATACCTTGGGAAGCCTGGGGCGGATGGAAACCATAAAAAGGCCACAGAACAGTGAGCCATGATAAAGTACCTAAAAAGAGTAAGGGAGGTCCTGAAGGAGCCGCTGAACAGTGAAAACAAAACCTAAGCCATCAACATGTTCGGCCTGCCAGTCATCAGATACACCACTGGTGAATTAGCCAGAGAGAGGAGCTGCACACATCAAGGCAGGAAAGCACCAGCAGCGGACAGAGAGTTTCAGGTGAAGCACTGAACCAGGAAGCAAGCCGAGTGGAAGAAACTCAAGCTATCATCTTTGGACCTAAAGAGGGATGATCTAGAGTCAGTTATTACAGCTAGAAACCAAAAATTAGGCCTGAAATCTGGGTGTAGTGATGAACTCTGAGCTGAACTGTCACACAAAGACAGTTACAAAGCCGGGATTCTATCACCTGAACAACACTTCCGGGATTAAAGCATTAATATCCCAGCAAGATCCAGAGAAACACTGATTACTGCAGTAGTGTCTTCACAGGTCTGAGTAAAAAAATAAAAAATAAAATAAATGAATCAGACAGATGCAGCTGATCCAGAACGCCACTGGCTCCCTGGAGCTCAGAGAATAGACTTTACAATACTGTTCTCAGCTTCTATGCACATGAAATATGGAAAAACTTCCAGAAAACTGAAAAACAGTCAAAACACGAGTTTCTTTAAATCAAGACTAGAAACCCACCTGGTTTGCTTTTGAACCTTAATAGGTGAAACACTGACCAACATTTTGACGAGTAACGATGGCAGTTGACAAAATGTAATGTTTGCTGCTTGAGTGTGTGGGGTCTCTGTATTTTTGTGTTTTTATGATGTAAAGCACTTTGAACTGCCTTGCTGCTGAAATGTTCTATACAAATAAACTTGATTGAACTTGACTGAATACTTTAAAATGCGCATAAACACTGACGGAAATGCGGCTGATGTAATCCTAGTGACCCAAACACTCAGCAACATCAACGCGTTTGATCGCGTTTGCAACACCTGTTGCTTACGTTCTGACATACACAAAACAAAATGTATTTGTGTATCAAATCACAACTGCCTTCATGTAGCGCTGCTGCCATGTCTTTGTGTGTGTGTGTGTGTGTGTGTGTGTGTGTGTGTGTGTGAGGACCAGGACAGGAGCTGCAAGCAAAAAGGTGTTTTTATGAGCCAATTAAATGACACCACCATCCCATAGCCTGGGGCACACCTGAAGGCAAGCAGAGGCTCAAAGTTGCAGCACTCCAGTGACCTTTGTGTGATAGTGGCATTACACACAAGAACTTCTTTTTTCTCTCTTTTTTTACATAAAGGATCGATCATCCCAGCTCTTTTGTGCTTTCCCTCTGAACAGGTGAGCTCAATTATTTCCAACGGCCCAATTTGTAAGTCATTGAAGCGATCGTGTCAGGCAGATGGATCCGACTGAGGAGGGAGATGCAGAAGAGACATCTGAATTTAATCTGCACATATTGTCCTTAAAGCTGCAAACCAGAGATATTCTGCATCGTGGTGGTGGGCATTTATTGTATTATCATTTGTCCTGATATATTTACTTTTATGGTAAGAATTTTGATTAATCGGTATCAAGATAAATTCTGTTTAAGTCTCTCCGAAACCCTCTGCATTGTCATTATTGTTAATTTTACTGTTTTATCCAGTGCTTGTTCAATAAGAGCATCAATAAATATCAAAACATTTTAAAATGTAATACAGGTAATGTGTGCTACTTTGTGATACAAATTATGCTTCTTTATGTGATTGGTGTCCTAAATAAATCCATTGCAAATGGGAATATTTTTTAGGAGCAGAATTTGTGTTTGTCTATTTGCTGTTACACAGTAATTACACAGTAATTACACAGTAATTACACTAAACGACATGCCAGGGGTGCCCAAACATTTTGAGAGCAAGATCTACTTTTTCTCTCACCAGCCACCTGAGATCTACCTCATGACACTAAGATATAAAAATTGCAACTCTAAACTGGGGCTCTATCAATAACTCTATTGACTTATTTTCTATGCAAATATGCATCAGTTATAGCAGAAATGATAAAGTGCCAGAAAACCTGATGCAGTTTCTTCCTCAGTGAGATTCTGACACTGGGAAAAGGTTACTGGTTTCTCAGTCAGAAGCTGGTTGCAAACCAGCAGGTGTCGGTCAGTCATGGCAGATCTGAACTTTGGGTTGATGACCTCAGTATGAGAAACTACAGACTGATAGGAGGAACCAAAGAGCCCAGTAAAGGTAAAGGCAAATCTTCTGAAGTCGCGATATAATTAATTTAATTTCACATAATTATCGCAGTAGAATTTGTTAAAACTTAATGAAATATATTTGTCCTATTTGATGTTGTGACGTATGTTCACAAAGAACGAGGTAATTAGTCCAAGTTTGTCGTTTATTGAATGTTCAGAAACTACAGCAGGTGTGATGAGCCACAGCAAAGGTAAACAAAGGTAAACAAAGGTAAAACAACCCGAACAGACGATCAACTCTAAACCACTCCTACCTTTTTACTCTCTGTCTCTTTGTTGTTTAAGCCACCCGTTGCCGGGGCAACCGCCTGCGCCCCGCAAGCCGAGCAGAGATTACGTTAAAAACACAACATTCAGTCCGTTATGATATCAGGTTTCAAGGCTTGATATTTATTCCTCGATCATTAATAAGCCTCTCATGGACACAGCTGTGGCTGAGCAGCTCATTTAAACTCCTGCTCTGCTCTCAGTCGGTCTTTGAGTCGCCTTTTTTCCTCTTTTTTTGTTAATGGAACCGAAATGCACTGAATTGGGCAACACCTTGTTGAAACAATAATTACTGAGATTATTAATTTTAACATGTTTCGTTGACTTTTTATAGTTATTCTTTTTTAATGAAGCTACAAACGTTTAGGATCTTAGTGAATATTTTTGATAAGCCTGTCAGAAGAGGAGGTGCTGGCCTCAGCGTCCTGGCGGCGTTCAGTTTGCCACCTGCCGAGATCGACTCAAAACCTTCCTCGATCGACGTATTGGGCACCCCTGCGACACGCTGTGTGGAGTTGCTTTTGAACCTTAATAAAGGGAACAACATATTTGATATGTACTGATTTTGATGACAGCACTGGCCTCAATGTTTGTCACCGTTCCTTTTATGACTTTTTACTTTTTTTTACGATCTGTAGCAGTCTGAACGGACTTGTTGCCAGCGTTGGATAGTAACTAGATATATTTACTCGGTTACACCTACTTGAAAAAAATCTCGTAGGTAAATTTTACTGAGCTGTACTTTTTATTTTTCTTGAGAAACTTTATTCTGAAGTATCTCTACTCTTGCTTGAGTAAAATTTCTAGATATTTGGCCGACTGTGAGTAATTTCACTGACTGAAGAACAAGCTTGTTTTAAGCCAAATGTCTCCAGAAACACTCCTGCAGGTTTAGTTTTAAAGTTCATAAGTTTTATTCTGAAAGACACTGATTTGGAAAAATGTTTTGTCTGATTTTATTTTATGACGTTTATATTAATTATTGTCCTTTTTGTCTTTAAAATACCAACATTTCCATTTAAGTTTGCATTTTGTTCCATCTGATTATGTAATTTTTAAATGTTAAATTATTGATAATTTGATCAGTTACTCAGGACTTGGGTAGACTCTTTTACTCTGACTTGAGTCATTTCTTGGACGCCTATCTTTTAGTCTTACTTGAGTACATTTTTGGGCGCTCTGCCCACCTCTGCTTGCTGCTGAAATGTGGTATAAAAATAAACTTAAAAAGAAAAAAAGTTGCCTAAAAAAGAATAAATAGTTTTCGTCACTTACCAACGTCACAATAAAACCATAGGACATCATTTTAAGTCCATTTCTCCCACTCCTAATTCTGTGTTTAATATATTTTGATGCAGAATGCTTTAACCCAACCAGCAGATTCATAAAAATGTGTTTGAAGTGCCAAAGGATACCTGCAGTAAGTAAGAGTCCCCCGTTGGAGAGCGGTCTCCAATCTAGGCCACTAGTCAAGGTAAGAAAGTACTTACTGTAGTTTTATCACAGAGGGGTGGAAAGCAGCTCTTTGATCTTTAGTCCTCTCACTTTTGTTTGAAAATCAAATTTATTAAACTGGGGAATAACAACAATAACAGCATAAGCAGATTAAAAAAAGCACAAAGGCATCACAGTAAAAAGCCTTGCATTTGATTATCTCCAATAATGAATATGTCACATTAGCAAAGAGGGGCTCAGGTAAGAAAATCACGAAAGCGCCGACAAGCCTATTCTCCTGCTCTTCTTCATAATTACCTTCCCCAGCAGCACGGCACATCCCTCTGTTTCTCTCCCCTTTAGGCCACCAGGGACGGATATGAAAGGGAATTGGACACCTGGGGCCACAAATACTGTAATTAAAAATCTCTCATTTTCTTGATACGTTGTTTGGAAACATCATTTCAATGTGCAACATGGTATTTGTTAGGGATCTGACCTAAATAAAGCCAAGATTAAACAGAGAACAGCACCGGGTCTTTGTTTCAGGTTCCTGCTCATTAGGTGAGGAAAGGAGGCGAGTTCAGCCACGACGGAGAAAAAAACGAGGAGAGGCGATATCCATACAAAAGAGATGCAACCTCTAAGAAGACTTCAGGACTCCGGAGCTGCACAGTGAAACAAGCTGCGCAGCTTTCACATGCAAGATCAAAAATGTTGACACTTTTAGGAAATTACCAAGATTTGATCTGCATGATGTCAGAAAGAACATAATTCTGATATTACTGGTCCAGATTGTGGAATTATTACATCTGAGATTTAGAATAGGTAGATCAGCATCTCAAAAACCCAAATAACACCTGAACTTTGATCCCAAATTCCAGAGAAGTTTAAAAGGAAGCTTCCAATGAAACCAAAATTGATCATCATTGATCATCCCAGTTTTGGCAGGACCAGGCTTCCATAGTTTGCTATTGAAATGATAAGTAATCTGTGCAGCTGTGAGGCCACACAAACGATAAAACAGCTTTGCCTTCATCACAACCTGTTTAATGAGTAACAAGCTGCAGCTGTCAACTTATTTTCACATTTAAGCTGGAAAAAAAAGCCCAAAACTGTGAAGCGAACACAGGCGGCGCTCTCTGGGGAGCCTCCTTACCGAGTCTCCGCCTCTGATCCAGTGACATATTTACAGTACAAAGACTCGACTCGGGTCCCCTCCGCACACATACGAACGTACTCGGAGAGATAAAAGGAGTGGCTGATTTAATTAGCTCAATCATTAAATGAGGCTTAATTAGTCACTTTCCTTCAGAGAGGAGTTGAGCACTCTGTCATTACGGCGACATAATGAGCCACGCAGCACAATATGAGCCTCAAAGCACCAACAACAACAGAAGAAAAGTTTCCCCGCGCGTTGCAAAGAGTGCCGAGAAAACGGCGAACGCTAAATCCCCGGGAACATCCGAGAAGCTTTCCAGAGAGACAACGTGAATACAGTCGGCCATTCAGCCCTGTTTACTGTTTAGCGGTCATTAAGAGAGCAGCAGCAGCAGAGAGTTGAAATTACAGGAATCATTTCAGCCCTTCACACCATCAATAAACGCCTTTGATGTTTTATAACAAGAGCGAGCAGATTGGAGTGGGCTGTCTCTGCCAGGCTCTTAATGTAAGGTCCACCTGCTTGTTATGGCTGGGAGGCTGATAAGAAGTGATGCCTGTACGCCTCCCCGGGGTGTGATTGTGGGGTAAATATTAGCAGGCCCTCAGCGCCACCCTGCACCACTAAAACAAACCACTGTCCTCTCATAAAGGAATCAACACACTCAATGACTTTTTAAATGTTATTATGCTGTCATGAGGCTCGAGATAGGCATGTGCGTGCAAAATGAGTGTGAAAAATTATCTTGAGGGAGTGTGTGTGTGTGTGTGTGTGTGTGTGTGTTGTCCTGCTCATTATTGGCCAGCAGCAGAAGCCAGTCATTTCCCTGTCTTCATAAAGACCCGGCCCATTAAATTCTACCTCCAGTCAATAATTAGGACTCCACAAATAAACCAAAGGCAATTAAATCGATGCTTCCTCGGCCGATGCCTGGATCCCGCGGCCCACATGGACACTCCATCTTCAGCGCTGGCCTTATTCATGGTGGGCTGCGGTGGAGCCACGCAGTGCCCCCCCCGGCCTGCTCTGGGTTATTAGGCAGCGCTGTCCCCTGATCCTGCTACGGCAGCGCTGCACACGGTGGCCCTCTCTGCAGAGGCATTGGCTTTGATTTCATTAACCCAACGGCGGAGGTGAGGGAAGAAGAAATGAGTGTAATGTTTCATTTCGTTTTGAGTGGACATGTGGGGAAGCAGCGGGAGGGCGGGCCGGGGCGGGGCAGCACTCGGGTTGGTAGCAGAGATGTACAGAGAAATTGACAGGTGGTGACTGGAACCGGGCGTTTTTACACTCAGCAAATCGTGATTGGTGATCGGAAACTAAAGGTGCATGAACTGTTTGGTCCGCTTTAATCCAACTCTAGAAAGTCTGG
>NW_006800606.1:193561-194531 GCF_000485575.1 Poecilia formosa | reverse complement strand
CTGTTGGCATGTTGACCTGTTGGCATGTTGACCTGTTGGCATGTTGACCTGTTGGCATGTTGACCTGTTAACATGTTGGTATGTTGACCCTCCATTCCATTTGGTTTAAGGAACCAGTTCCCCCGTTAAACTGCCAGAAACCCCTTGGTTTAGGTCAGATAGGGTTACCAAGATGACTCGCTATTTTCCAGAATAATGAGCAAGTTGTTTTTTTTCTAGAATTTCTCATTGCGTTCTGTTAACCAAGATGTGGATATGAACTCCTGCTGGTTCACGTCCAGTGCCTGCTGAACCAGCAGGAGGCTGAGTTGAGGCCTGGAGAGGAGGCTGCACCTACCCAGCCTCCTCTCCATGGCGTGTCTTCTATAACGTGAAAATTTTCTGTAAGGGGTGATGTGTCTGGGTCTTGGTTTTGATATCATCTGGTTCTGGTTCTGGTTGCAGAGGGACCTTGTGGAGGAAGTTGATGATGGTCCAAACAGTTCGACCCCAGATGCCTGGAGGAGACACCTGGACCAACGGCTGACTGCAGGTTGGTGTCAGAGCTCAGGTTCTGGTGTTGCTTTTGACAGTTCTGGCTCTGTGTTCACCTAGCTGTTCTGCTGCCAGGGGGTGCCGCTGAGCCTGATGGGTACCTGCAGGTGGCAGCGTTGGCCAGAAAGTGTCTGAACAGGCAGAGGAAGAAGAGACCGGCAATGACTGAGGTCAGAAACCTGAAAAAAACAACATGGAGGACAAGTTCTAGTTCAAGTTCTCATCCTAAACTAGAACAAACTAATCAGTGTGGGCAGATTTCTGAGTCTGCAGCCCACAGTTTCCCAGGACTCAGGTCTAGACTCTACCAGGTCTAGACTCTACCAGGTCTGGACTCTACCAGGTTCAGGTCTAGACTCTACCAGGTCTAGACTCTACCAGGTCTGGACTCTACCAGGTTCAGGTCTAGATTTTCACGTCATTCTTTCGTCCTCAG
>NW_006800606.1:188909-192868 GCF_000485575.1 Poecilia formosa | reverse complement strand
TCTACCAGGTTCAGGTCTAGACTCTACCAGGTCTAGACTCTACCAGGTCTGGACTCTACCAGGTTCAGGTCTAGACTCTACCAGGTCTAGACTCTACCAGGTCTGGACTCTACCAGGTTCAGGTCTAGATTTTCACGTCATTCTTTCGTCCTCAGGTCTTCTGCCACCTGAAGAACCTCTGCTGCGATGTGAGGAAGAACTCCTCCTCTTCCTCGGCGCCCCAGCTCCCCCAGCTGCCCTACCATTCCTTCCCCAACCCCCCCCGCTCCCTGGACTCCTGTGTTAAAGCCGTCTCCCAGCAGCTGTCCAGACTGGGACCATCAGAACATACCTGCCCTCCCTCCCAGTACGACTCTTCCTCCTCCTCTTCTTCCTCGTCGTTTGGGGCCCTCGCCCCGCCTCACCCTCTGCAGTCCTCCTGTCTCGGTTCCATCTCCCCCTCGTCTTCCCCCTGCCCCTCGCTCGCTGGCCCGTGTGAAACCGACGAGAGCCGGGGGTTCTCTCAGTATGACTTCCAGTTTCGGTCCAACGGAACCAGCTGCAGGTTCCAGAGCCAGAACCCAGCCGGGTCTGCAGAGTCCCAGCTGACCCAGCCCTCTGTTCCCACCGAGGACCTGTATAACTTTCCATCCCCTCCCAGCAGCGGCTCCGGACCCGCAGTGGCTGGATTTTCCCCGGCGCGGCCGTTACAGTCCACCACGGCCGGACTCTCAGGTAGGCGGCAAAGACTCACTTTGGTTCAGGTGTGTCCGATGAACTGTTCATAAGACTGTGTTCGTTCAGTTCTTGTGAATCCCAGCAAACAGCGACTGTTGGAGAAGAAGAGTCAGTATGAAGCGGATCGGATCAGAACCCCAGAACTGCTGTCCTTGGATGACCTCTGTATGTAACGCCACACACGCTCACACACATTTCAATCCTCAAAAGGACCCTGGATTTTCTTTCTCGTTGCGCCCGTTCATGACTCTTAGGTTCACCTGAACTGAATGCAGCACAAGACAAACTGATCAGTGTCTCTCTGTGTCGGCCAGTAAGAGTGAAAACTGTGCTGGTGACCAGTTGAAAGGTCTGTCCATTGTCAAGTCAGAGGAATATATGTAAACAAAGAAGTAACTCTAACAGCTCTGCCAAATTGCTGCGTTGTGTAACGCCCCCATTGTCGCTGAATCCTTGGTTTCCCAAATTGGTGGAAATGAGTGTCGGCTCTCAACAAAGCACCAAAGTTTAAAGCCGAACCAAACCAGTTGAAGAACGAGAGATGTTTCGGTGGAAAAGGCCTAAAAGGTTGCAGCTTGGTGGTCGTACCTGTCGTTTTCCCAAGGCTGAGGTCAAGACTGACTGTGTTCGGATAGCATCGCCGATGCCACGCTGAAGACATTCCAGAATCTTTTCATTGGTTGTTCCAGGGCAGGATGACTGAGTTGTACCAGAACCGGGACATCCCTTTATACCTCCAGGTATACAGGCCCAGCTGACCAGGAACCATCTCCGACCTCCTCTACTGGACTTCCTCTGTCTGCTCCCTCTACCAGAGGTCCCAGGCTGCAGTCCTCGGAGCCCTGCGGCTTTAGATGTGTCCTCTGTCCTACACGCTTGAATTAAATGGTGAAACAGCCTCACCAGCATGCAGTCAGGCTCTGCAGAGCTCAGCTAATGAGCTGATATTGGAGCCAGCTGAAGCAGAAAGACCCAACTACTGCAGGAGGCCTGGAGTTTGAGACCACTGCTCTACACCGTCTCCTGACAGAACCAGTGGTCTTTCTTTGAGGCAGCTTATTGTTATCCTCGTTTGTAAATTGCTCTGGACTAAAGCTTCTGCTGATATTTGGACTTTATTAACCGTTGGTGAATAATTCCTGAACTCCAACACATCCAGCAGTGAAGCTGCTGATTGTTCCAGAACAATGGACTCTGGTATTCATGGGGCTTAGGGAAACAAACTGCCCACCAAGCTGCTGTCCACGAACTCCTGACCCTCCTCTAAAAACTCTTCTAACAGCAGATATACATCACAACAGATCTGTTCTAATATCAGACATCACTGTGAGGGGCCAGCGGTTTAGGAACAGAATCAGAACCACTTTAATCCCTTTGGATCAACATCCATGTTGCTCATCAGCTGAACGTCTCAGACGTTTGGCTGAGAGGCGGTTCTGACCTGCTGGCTTCCCAATGTTACTTGTTTTCTGGTTCTTGTTCAGAGTCTGGAGTCTGTTTAAAAGTCTGGGAGGTTCGGGTCAGGAGGGATAAAGTCCAGTCCGTCTCTGATCCGTCTCGTGTTTGTGTTTCCTCAGACGGAGGGAGGAGCGCTGCAGATCTCCGAGGACCGGAGGAGAGTGATGAGTTGGAGTATCTTCCTGCTGGTCGATCCTGACGGTTTCCTGAAGCCGGGAACGCTTCGTCGTTCCGACTCATTAATCCTAAACTGTCGTATGCACAGAGGCGGTTCAGGAACGCCGAAGTTCTATTGCCTTCTGGACCCGAAACAGTCGTTTAGTCAGACATTAGGAATCTGTCCTGATCCACTCAGACAGACCCGGGGTTCTCCTGCAGAACGCTTGGATC
The DNA here is from genome assembly GCF_000485575.1 of Poecilia formosa. Taxonomy (NCBI): domain Eukaryota; kingdom Metazoa; phylum Chordata; class Actinopteri; order Cyprinodontiformes; family Poeciliidae; genus Poecilia; species Poecilia formosa. Next base: position 190,303 of record NW_006800606.1, on the reverse strand, counting down.
CGCTCAGATTGATCTGATCAGCCATATTTAATAATGTTTGTGGAATTTTATGATTTTATAATAATAAATAAAAACAGACATATTGCAGAAGGCGTGTTTGATTTGTGTCTGAAACTGCAACAAACCTGATGAGCTGGAGAGAATCGCAGAAACACAAACTGCATCAGCTGCTCACACAAAACCAGAACCAGGCCAGCAAATCATACCAGTTCACTGAGTCACAACCTGAACCAATTGGTGTTCCTGAAGAAGAACTGTTCCTTTGAACAGTTCACTGGTTCTGGTTCCGTGTTATTGTGCATCACTGTGCTGGTCCAGTTCTTGGACTCCATGGTAACTGATGCTAGTGCCAGTTTGAAGTTAAACGACTGATAAACGACTTTCCAACCCATCATTACCCTGATGAAGCAAGGAAAACATAGAAACCTGTTCATTATTGGATGTAAATAAAATCCCGGTCAAAAATGACTCCAAGGTAGGGCTGGGCGATGCATCGAGTAAACTCGATGGCTATATAACAACCATCGAGTATAAATTGTCCTTTCGCCGTCAAATTCACTGCGAGTATGGTTTATCCGACATCCTATGAATGTATCACTAGTCTCTCCCCCCTCCCAACCTGAAAATGTTCTACCAATCACGTCGTGCGGAGAAAACAAACATGGTGACAGCGAGAGTTTGAGGCGAGCCGTGAATGAGACGGAGGCTGAAGTGTCAGATGAACTAGTCTAGTTCCGAAGAGAAACGGCGCTGGATCAATAATTTGGCAGTAGTTTGGATTTTATATGGAGGATGTCGAACAAAATAAGGTAATTTGCGAAACATGTTATAAAACTATTGCCATTTCAGGTTGTCCCACAAATTTATTTCACCGCCTAATGAGACTATTCTTAGCCGGTGGAGCTAGACCGTTAAAGGAAAACCTGGAGACGTAGGAATGATTCATTTAGTGATATGCAATGGGAAAAATAACGCAAAACCACTCATTCTTTGTTTTCTCTCTCTCTCTCTCTGTGTCGGCTTTACGATACACGCAGACTAGTTGCCATAGCAACTGACAACAACGCAACTTTATTATCAGGATTCAGGACCAAAAACACTCAAACATTACCCCACATAGAGCAGAACATTCAGTTCGTTACAGTTTTCGGTTTTTAGGCTTGATGTGTATTTTGCTTTTAATAAATGATCACGGTGGTAGATTAGCCACCGCTGCTATTAGCCACGCTAACACAGCGGTGGTAGATTAGCCGCCGCTGCTATTAGCCACGCTAACACAGCGGTGGTAGATTAGCCACCGCTGCTATTAGCCACGCTAACACAGCGGTGGTAGATTAGCCACCGCTGCTATTAGCCACGCTAACACAGCGGAGGTAGATTAGCTCATTTAAACA
>NW_006800606.1:176303-188737 GCF_000485575.1 Poecilia formosa | reverse complement strand
TTTTTTTCTTAGTTAAAACTTATTTCTCACCTTGTTATCTAGTCACAGTGTAGACAGTTCATAGCAAAACACTGCATCACTTTTTATATGAGCTTACATTTAAGTCTAGCAGGGAAATGGGGGCGGGAACTTGCGTGGGTGACATCAAGCTGCAGTGAGTCTAGTTTAAAATAACATTGGAGCTCATTTAAGAATATCGTGATATATATACACACACACATACATATGTATATATATGTATGTATCGTGATATCGCAAAAAAATATATCAGGATATTAAACTTTCCTCATATCCCCCAGCCCTAATCTAGTTCTTTACTATCGTAGACCGATTTAACGCCATCCAGATCAAGTAAAGACAAACACTTACAGCCTTAAACACATTAGCAGTCATACTGGGCAAACTGGGACATCTTTGACAAACAAACTGACAAACTTTATATACATACACACACAGACAAAAAGTTTGGACACACCTTTTCAAAGAGTTTTCTTCATTTACATTAACATGAAAATTGTAGATTCACACTGAAGGCATCAAAACTAAGAATTAACACATGTGGAATTATATACTTAACAAAAATGTGTGAAACAACTGAAAATATGTCTTATATTCTAGTTTCTTCAAAGTAGCCACCTTTTGCTCTGATTACTGCTTTGCACACACTCTGCATTCTCTTGATGAGCCAGCCAGCAGGGGGCACTAAGACGCCATGAACTGTAAACCTCGAAGGAGAAGAAGAATAGCGTTAGCTGCTAGCTGTTGTTAGCAGAGCTCCAGGACAACGCGGCCTGCAGAAGCGGGGAACCGTGAGTGGTTCTGGCCGCTCTGAGGACCTTGTTGAGGAGCCGGTTGGATCAGAACCAGCCGGTCCAAAAGAAGCAAATGGTAAAACCATAAAAGTTCGGCTGAATCTGTATCAGACCGAAGGTGAGTCCATGGAGACCCTCACTGAGACCCCCGCTGTGCTGCAGCCCCGTTGGAAGCGGGTCCTGGGCTGGACCGGCCCGGTTCCGCGACCCAGGCACGGACACCGGGCCGTTTCCATCAAGGAGCTGATGGTTGTGTTCGGAGGGGGAAACGAGGGAATCGTGGACGAGCTCCACGTCTATAACACAGGTGGGTCCGAACGGGAGCCGGGCTTAGTAACGGGTTCGGGGTGTAAACTGTGGAGTAGGTCGGGTTCTGGGCTCTAAACCGGGGAATAAGTCGGGTGTGGGCTCTTAGCCAAGGAAATGAACGCACCGCGGGTTTTAAAGAGGGGAGTATGGGCGGGTCCTGGGGTTTAACCCGCGACGTTTTCGCCTTATCAGGCAGTCGGTGCTTGTGGACCGGAGCTCCCTGGTTCCCGGTCACTCTGGCTGCGGGGCTCCGCTCTCCCTGGAGCTTCAGCGTTAGCATGTAGCAGTTAGCCTGTAGCTCCTACCAACCGCTCAGACACACGGTGAAAAATGGCGCCTTTTTACTGAAAACACTGGTGACGTCACATCACCCCGCCCACACCGAGGAGGTGAAAATAACCAAAAAAAGCCCAAACAAAGAGCGGCTATTATGACTGTTTTTATTTAGGGATGATGAACAGAACCAGGTCCAGAAAATACAGATTGAAACCAGAGAACAAAAGAACCTCCCCTTGAACCCCCCTACTGACCGAGCTGACCCAACCCCCGCCCAGGGCCTGAGCAGCAGGAGGGGGATGGAGATCAATGAATGAACAACAAAGGAAATATAAATGTAATGAGTTCTCATTCAGTAGGACCACAGTATAGAACCAATACAGAACTAGTGCACAAAACCAGTACAGCTTGTGAAACAGAACCGGGTCAGTCCCAGGCAGCAGAACCCTCCCTTTGTAGAACCTCTGAACACCTGGTGTGTTGCCAGGTCTCTTGGTATTATATTACTGTGTGATGTAGATCCTGTGACTAACCAGAAGCCCCGCCCCCCAGCCACCAACCAATGGTTCATCCCGGCGGTGCGTGGCGACATCCCTCCTGGCTGCGCCGCCTACGGCTTCGTGTGCGACGGGACGCGGCTGCTGGTGTTCGGAGGGATGGTGGAGTATGGCAAGTACAGTAACGAGCTGTATGAGCTGCAGGTGAGTGATGTCACCAGAGGCGGGGCTAACGGCGCTGCCTGCCGGAGGCGGGGCTGACCGGACTGTGACGCTCCTGCAGGCCAGCCGCTGGGAGTGGAAACGTCTGAAGGCCAAACCACCGAAGAAAGGCCCGCCCCCTTGCCCGCGCCTCGGACACAGCTTCTCTCTGACTGGTTCCCGCTGCTTCCTGTTTGGCGGCCTGGCCAATGACAGCGAGGATCCTAAGAACAACATTCCCAGGTAGGAACTGCCACCCCACCCCTCACCTGACCTTCTGCCCTCTGAACCTGACTGTGGCCCCATCCCTCAGGTACCTGAACGACCTGTACTGCCTGGAGCTGCGACCCGGTTCCACAGTGGTCAGCTGGGAGATCCCGCCCACTTCGGGGCCGGCACCGCCACCCAGGGAGAGTCACACGGCGGTGATGGCGAGCAGGGGCGGAGTCAGCCGGCTGATCATCTATGGCGGGATGAACGGCTGCCGGCTGGGAGACCTGTGGGTCCTGGACATAGGTGAGGCGCCACAGAGTCCGGGTCCAGGTTGGTCCAGAACTCTGACCTGGTTCCAGATGTTTCAGATGTGTGCAGCTTCCTGTTTGTCTGTAAGCCCATCTCCTGATTGGTTCTTGTCCTGATGATGTCACAGACTCTCTGGTGTGGAGCCAACCATCTCTCAGTGGGACGCCGCCCCTCCCCCGCAGCCTGCACTCTGCCACCGTCATCAACCACAAGTACTGCACACACACCGGGCCAGAACCGGGCCTGAACCACTGCACACACACTAGGCCAGAACCGGGCGTGTCTCAGGTGTGTGTTCCATGTATCTGCTCCTTGTGGGGCCCAAAGACCCACATCACTGCTGTGTGGTTCAGGACTGGGGGGTTGAACTGCGTTTTGGTTCGGCTGCAGAAATGAGTGGAAGTCGATGAAAAATCCCCACAAAGACAGCATGACGAACGTGTGTGTGTGTGTGTCAGGATGTACGTGTTTGGAGGATGGGTCCCTCTCATTGAGGACGACGTCAAGATGGGAACCCATGAGAAGGAGTGGAAGTGCACCAACAACCTGGCCTGCCTCAACCTGGGTAAACACACACACACACACCTGAACACACTCTCCTCAAGCCCCGCCTAGCGCTCACCTGTGTGCATGTAGAGACGATGTGCTGGGAGACGGTTCTGATGGACGGCGATGAGGAGAACCTTCCCAGAGCGCGGGCCGGCCACTGCAGCGTCGCCATCAACTCCCGCCTCTACATCTGGAGCGGCCGCGACGGATACCGCAAGGCCTGGAACAACCAGGTGTGCTGCAAAGACCTGTGGTACCTGGAGACAGGTGAGGACGCCGTCCTGCAGGTACCGTCCCCTGTTGTGATGGTGCAGAGGGAGCGGTTTCTATTGGATAGAGAATGATGATGTCATCATGTGATGCTATTCTAGCCAGTAGATCATCTGCTGCGTTTTCAGACGTAAACCCAAAGGAACCAGCTGAATCCACCTGTCTGTCTCACCTGTCCGTGTCCCTCAGAGTGTCCCATGGCGCCGTCCCGGGTCCAGCTGGTCCGGGCCAACACCTCATCCCTGGAGGTGAGCTGGGGGCCGTCCAAGACCGCCGACACCTACCTGCTGCAGCTGCAGAGGTACGACATCCCGGCCACACCTGGCTCCACGCCCGCTGCCGCAGCATCAGCCGGGCACGCTGTCCAGCCGCCCGCCGCCGCTCACGGCGCCACGCCGCCTGGAAGCCCATCAGCTGCAGGTAGGTTTACCTGGACAGGTGGGTGTGTGGTGTGACTCTTTCTCACCTGTTATGTTTCTGCAGCAGTCCTGAAGATGGTGACAGCGCCCGGTGCAGCCATGGCGACGCTTCCTGCAGGTGTTCGCCTGTCGTCGCCTGGTCAGACGGTAAGGACGGTCTGTGTCTCCTCGGCCGTCGGAAACGGATCCGTTTCCACGGTAACCCTCCTGTCTACTTCTCAGCCAATCGGCAGCAGCCCCCAGATGAGCGGCATGGCGGCCCTGGCGGCAGCGGCGGCAGTGACACAGAAGATCCCTCCGTCCTCGGCGGCCGTCCTCGGCGGCGTGAAGACTGTGAGTTGCCATGGTGACGTCACGATTGGAGGAAGTTAAAGAAGCTGCTGGAGGCGCTGGGTGATGACATCATCATTGCTGTTCCAGGTCAAAAACCCGGCCACACGTCTGCTGAAGACGGCCGCCGCTCAGGTGGGCGTTGCTTCGGTAGTCCCCGCCTCCACGGCGCAGAGCCGGCCAATCATCACCGTGCATAAGTCCGGCTCAGTGATGGTCTCCCAGCAACCACAGGTGGTCACCACTGTGGTGGGCGGAGTCACTAAGACCATCACCATCGTCAACAGCCCCATTAGCCTGGGAGGAGGCGGGGCTTTGGTGAGTGATGTCATCTATGGCAAGCCGTTTAACATAATATCAGCTGTATGGCTCGCTTGGAAACATCTGCTTCTCTTTCAGATTGGTAACCTTGGCAACCTGGGGAAGATGGTGTCTGTGGTCCAGACCCGACCGGTCCAGAGCGGAGTGGTTACTGGTCAGGCTGGGAGCAGCCCAGTCACTCAGATCCTCCAGGTAACAACCAGAGATCAGTCCTCAGCACAGACTGGACCTGTGGTTCTGAACCTCTGGGCGCTAGTGTCGAGTCCAGCGATTAGATCGAGTTTAACTCCGCCGCTTCCTGTCAGACGAAGGGCGCGCTTCCTGCGGGAACCATCCTGAAGCTGGTGAGCACCGCGGACGGGAAGCAGACCGCCATCATCAGCACGGCGCAGGCTGGCTCCAATAAGCCCGCCATCATCAAGACCATTCCGCTGTCGGCTCTGCAGGGAGCAGCAGGTACGCCGCGCTCATCTGAGCCGCCGCGCCGAGTGGGACTGGCTACTAACGCAGGCTCCGCCCCCTGCAGGTGGGAACAGTCCAATCACCATCCTGAGCTCCAAGTTGGGAACTCCAGGAACAGAGAAGTTGATCAACGCCGTCCCCAGGATGTCTGCAGGCCAGCAGGGGGTCACACAGGTGAGACAGCATTCTGAGGTCACGGCGGCGTACAGGTGAGGCCCTGCCAGGTGTTCACCCCTCTGTGTGCTCAGGTGGTGCTGAAAGGAGCCCCCGGGGTGCCTGGTACCATCCTCAGAACTGTCCCGATGAGCGGAATCAGGCTGGTGTCTCCGGCCGCCACTGGCACCAAGCTAGTTGTCAAGGGAACCACAGGTAAGCGGTGCAGGTGAGGCGTCGCTAACAAGGTGCCAGCGCAGGTCATGTGACTGTTTCCTGTCTGCAGACGTCTCCAGCCTGGGGACGGGAACAGGAAGCGTCTCTGCCGCCTTGTTGGGGGGAACCTCGCTGACCACACCCACCGCCTCATTGGCCAGCCAGGTTGCCACAGCAACCGCCTCCGGACCCAGACAGGTAACTGCTGCAGGGTTGGACTCATTTAGCCCCGTCCCGCTCCGACGATCCTACTGCTTCCTGTCTGCAGGTGACACTGATCACGACGCCCAGCGGCGCTGAGCCGCAGCCGCTGGTCCAGGACCTGCCGGTCTCCTTCATGGCCTCCCCGACCTCAGAGGAACCTGGCAGCACCACAGGTACCACTACCACCACTAACGCCGGGGGAGACGCTGCCACAGGTAGCTGCTGCACCTGAACACCTGTAGAGCTCAGGTAGCCGTGTCACAACGCTGATCAGCTGCTTCTGGTCTCTAACCATGCAGCGGTGACTCTGGTCTGCTCCAACCCCCCCTGTGAGACCCATGAGACCGGAACCACCAATACCTTCACCACTGCTGGAGCTGGCGGAGTCCAACAGGTGAGACGGCACGATCAATCTGTGATTGGTCCAGGTGTGATAATGACCCGTTTAGTACGACCCAGCAGCTGCAGGTGAGATGATCTGTAGAAGCTGGTCAGGCGTCCATGTTTCCTTCCTAACTGAACTGAGACATTTCATACCTTCCAGCACGGAGGTATGGAAAACCAGAGGTGCCACAATTCCAATAGATGAAGTTGAACAGTAACTAGATAATTTCTGAAGAACTTTAAATAAGGCCTGTCAAAGTGTGCGTATCGGTCGGACCTGAATCTGATGAATCCTGATGCTGAGTTAAGTTCTGCAGGCCTCAAGTTTGAGTGTGAAACTTGGCAGCTTAGCATGTCATGAAATGCTAAGTTTAGCTAAAATGCTTTCAGTAACGTGGGCTTTCAATTGCATCCAGTTGCTCCATGAGTATGTTATGTCTAGCTTATAAATCAAAATTAGCTGATAATAATGCTATAACTATCATGTTGACTAACAGCAGTTTATGTGGTAAATTTGGCTAAAAAGATTAAGTTTAGCTAAAATACAGTCAATAGCATGTTGATCTGCAATAATGTTCTCCATGCTAATGGCAGTGTATAAACTACAATTAGCTAAAATGCTATGTTTACTTTAAATTGAAGCATCAGTGTGGGCTAACACTACCAATGGCTTTCTGCGTTCACTATGTTAAACTTTGCTATTATATCTAAAATGAGTTAAAATGCTAATGTTAGCACATTGATTTACTAGCTTGAAAATGCACTGTCCAGAGGACTTTGAAGCTTCACCCTACATTCAGCCATTCACCCTGGTGGCGGTGAGCTACTGGACCGTAGCCACTACTGCCCTGGGCCCTCTGACCACACCGGTTACCACAGTAACGCATGCCACGCCCACACCGAGTCCGATTGCACGTCACGTTTTGGGGAGCGCTGTGGCCGTGTTAAATTCTGAAGGCTTTGTGATGCAGAGAACAAGAGGTTTCTCCATGCGTTGCCATGGAAACCCCAAAAATGAAGTTTGTGTTGGCAGGTATGCTCCAACCCCCCCTGTGAGACGCACGAGACCGGAACCACCAACACCGCCACCACCGCTGGAGCCGGCGGCGTCCAGCAGGTGAGGCAGCACCTGTCAGGTTCCTGCTAATCTGTGATTGGTCCAGGTGAGGTAATGACCTGTTTGTTCTGACAGGTGTGCTCCAACCCCCCATGTGAGACTCATGAGACCGGAACCACCAACACCGCCACCACCGCTACAGGTAGCTGCTCTCGCCTGGTTCTGGTACTTTTGGACTTTTTTTTTTTTTTTGGGGTGTGGTTGTGACATCACTTCCTGTCCCTTTGCTGTGCAGCTCACCAGAGTGGAGATGGTCTCCATGGAGACGCCACAGACTCCGCCTCCTCATCTGATGCTGCCGTCAGTCAGAGTGCAGCGGTTACCACAGTAACGCATGCCACGCCCACACCGGGTCCGTCTGTCCCGGTACGTCTGTCACCCGTTCTTGTTTAGTTAGGACAGACTTGGAGCATCACCTGGAGACACACCTGCCCAGGTTCCTGCGGGGGGCGGAGCCTGGCAAGCTCACTGGATACCGACTGGACTACCCAGCAGGTTCTGGCCCGGTTCTGATGTCTGGTCCTCTCTGCAGGATCTCTCCTCATTGGTTGGTGCTGAAAGGGTGGAGTCTGAAACCCTCGCCATGGCAACAGGAGAAGAGGAGGAGCCAGCAATGACAGACAGCCAATCAGACGGCATGATGTCATCAGGAGTGTCGGCGCTGCAGGTTCAGGTGAATGCTGGTGCAGCGTCAGGTAACTCCGGCATGTGCACATGCTAAGTTTGGCTCCGCTCCCGACCCAGATGGCGTCTTCAGACGGAGGTCTTCCTCAGCAGCTGATGTCATCAGAGGGGGACGGAGGTGAGGAGATCTCCAGGACAATGACCTTCACACTGACGACGGGACGGGTCCCAGACCAGATGGCTGTTGCCTTGGCGACTGAGGGAGCAGCCAGGAGCATCGGTGAGACAGTGAGAGGACAGAGACGTCTCCGCGTTCGCCGCTGTCTCTAAAGATGTCGGTGTGTCTGCAGGTGAGGCCGGCCAATCAGGCGACCAGGCCGTCCGTATCGTTCTGACACCACAGGAGCTGGCGGCGCTGGTCCAACAGCAGCAGGAACCAGAACCAGAACACAGCAGGGTGCCCACAGGTAGAGTCAGGCACAGTTCTCTCTGTGTCGGCTGGGGAACCTGGACTCACTCAGCCTGGTTCTGGTTCTGTTACAGAGGGGCTCGCCCCGGCTGACAGCCTGAACGACCCGACCGCAGAGAGCCACGCCTCCCAGCCCGCCGCCGCCGTCATCAGCGCCGTCGCCCGGCTGGCCAGCACATTCAGCCCCACCCCTTTGGTGACGGAGACCAAGAGCATGGCTGTCGCTATGGCGACGGAAACCATCAACGGCATCAGAGAGCCGCCTCCTGTAAGACAACAAGGACGCATCGGTACCGGTAGACAGCAGAACCAAAGACCCACATAAGAAAAGAATAAAAACAATAGTATAAAGATGCTAAGATCATGCTAGCAACATTCTGACAGCATGCTAACATGGCAGAATCACCGACTATAACTAACCGTAATCCACTCCATCAACATGCCAAGAATACAGACGAGATGCCATCAACTCACCCTGAACACGCTGACAATGACCATCTAGCATGCTAGGAATATACATACAACATGTTAACAGCACAGTGAGATTCTAACCGCCTGCTCAGAACAGTAGCAGCATGCCAACGACCCGGCAGTCGCCAAAGGCTGGCCGACGTACCAGGAACACGCCATCCTTTCATTAACATCCCGTTCATTTTTCCAAACATGCTAACGGCACGCGACAAACACTGAAGCATCGTTGTGTTGCAGGAACAGACCATTCGTGTGAAGTCGGCGCCGAAGGAGAACCCTTGGTTTGACGTCAGCATCATGAAGGTCACCAACGCCGTTGTGACTCACTACTACGTTCCCTACGACGACGATGCGCTGGAGGTACGTACCGGCCGGGGGGACTGATGGAGTCGTCGTGGTCGTGCTGACGGGTGTTGTGTACCTGCAGGATGACTGCGGGGCGGCGCCGGACTACAGCCAGATGAGGAGGGTGGAGCTTCAGCCGGGAACCGCCTACAAGTTCCGGGTGGCGGGGATCAACATCTGCGGCCGCGGCGCCTTCTCCGAGGTGGCGGCGTTCAAGACGTGCCTCCCCGGGTTCCCTGGAGCGCCGTGCGCCATCAAGATAAGCAAGGTGAGTTCCTGCCGTTACCATGGAAACTCGTGTCCTGGACCCCATATGCATTTCTGTCCCTCCAGAACCTGGGCGGGGCCCAGCTCACCTGGGAGCCGCCCGCCGTCACCGCGGGGAGCATCACAGAGTACTCGGTGTACCTGGCCATCCAGTCCAGCCAGGCCAAGCCGCCTGGTTCTGGCCCGGCCCAGCTGGCCTTCATGAGGGTGTACTGTGGTTCTGATCCGTGCTGCCTGGTTCAGGCCTCCACCCTGGCCAACGCGCACATCGACTACACCACCAAGCCCGCCGTCATCTTCCGCATCGCCGCCCGCAACCAGAAAGGCTACGGGCCGGCCACGCAGGTCCGATGGCTGCAAGGTCAGAACCAGAACCGGACCAGAGGAGTTCTGCCCCACTGTGACAACGCTGCTGATGTCTGTTTTCTGTTTCCATAGAAACCGGTAAAGACTCCAAGCCGGCGCCAAAGAGAAGTGGAGCTTCTCAGGGAATGTAAAAACTGGCGCCGCATCCCAGAATCCCACCTGACACAAAGATGGTTGCCAACAACTCAACATGCTCCGCCGGAACCGGAGCTCACTGATACCGGACCTTGGTTCTGCTTTCATCAATCAGCTGATACCAACAGCGGATGGTGTCGAAGGTCCAAACCCGACAGGCAGCTGCTCCGGAGGTTCTGAAACTCCTCCAACTCATTTCTATTCGGGTCCAGTTACATCAGCATCCAATCAGATGGGCTGATGGTTCTGAAGGTTCTGGAGCTCCTCCATCATACTGTGAGGTTCTGGTCCAAACTCTGTTCTCCTTCAGAACCAACCCAACACAATGTGAAGAGTCAGAACTGGCTCCCTCCCAGTCGGTTTCTGTTCCTGATTTTAAACCATGAAAACACCAGAACCAGAATTTTCTTGAATGTTGGACTGTTTGCTCATTTGGATCCGTTCAGTTCTGAACTGTCGAACTCCTGACCCGATGCAGGCGGAGCTTAAAGACAACAGGTGTGTTCAGGTGACGTCCCCTGGGTCAGAACTTTGGTTTTTCTGAGTTCTGGTGTTTAGTGGGTGGAGCCTGAGATGACTGAGAAGCCCTAAAGTGGGCGGAGTCTCGAATGTGGGCGGGGCCTGGTGTAAAAAAAAATTCTTAAGCTTTAATAAGACAAGTTTTCGGTTTTCTTTCTGTTGACGGAGGGCTCTGATTGGTCGCTCGTGCTGATGTTTAATATTCTCTGGAACAATAAAGATTTTTAGAGCATTTTTATTGGCTGTGTGAAGTCAGATTTCTGCTGGCACCTGTAGATGGGCGTGGCCTGTGTTGGACAGGTGCAGCAATCAGCAGGATCATATTTCAGTCACTGGGAGGTCCAGATACTACCAGAACATTCTAGTAAATTCTTTTTTTCAGTTGTATTCCAATTTTTAATAAATGTCACTATTTAGTAAGAAATGGTTGTTTATTTGCTAATATTTAGCTTAGCTGATATGGCTACTATTAGCTAAATATTTAGCTAAGCCTGGCTGATGACAGGAAGTGAACTACTAAGATAAAAGCTGGGTCTTCTGAAACTCTATATAAATTGCTTTTGAGTTGTTTCTTGTCACACCTCTGTCCAGTATTTCAGCTGAGCCATTTTAAAAGCAGTACAGAAGTTTACTAATCGATCTATAGAGCTTTGGAACGTGACGTCACTGCCGTAGACGGAGGGACACCAGCGCCATCTTTGGGGTCCTCTCTGTTAAACATAACTGACAAAAACAACAGTGTCGCAGATTTTTTTAATCCAAGTTACTTAAAATGATTTAGCTATGGCACGAACTTGCTGCGTTATTGAATGTAATGTCCGATCACACGACTGAAACGGTAAAAACATGGAAAACGGACTTTCTTTCCACTATTTTCCTGCTTGGAAACAACGCGTGGAAGCTAAGCTAACAGAGCTAACGAAATGAAGACGGATGTCTTGGTATCAGCGATATTACCTTCTCCAACATCCCCAGATACCTACAAGTTTCCTCCAGATATTTCCATTCTTGTGAGTGTCTGTCACGATGTGAGGAAAGACAGGAGAAGCAATCGTCGGTTGGAAAGCCGAACTTCTTTATTTAGCTAGAACACGAGGTAACAACATGAACAGCTTCTTATACGAACTCGTTTTTCCGGTATATCCTCCTAGTGCTCCCCCCAATGGTCAGGAAACCAATAGAAACTAATCTCACAACATCTCCCCTCTTTTAAAGTTAAACATTGCAATATCCAAAACATCAGGAAATTAGTTTAATATCTTAAATGATACTTAAATCCTACATTTCTAATTTAATGAATTACTCCATTTAATTTAATCTTTAGCTGTCACATCTCTTTTCAACAAAGGCTTCTTTCAGACATTAAACTTGGATGTTTTCAGAACAACTTCCCTACATTTTTTTTTTAGCGGTTATCAAATCGATACAGAACAATACAGGACATCACAGGGGTAGACTGCCCTCAGTCCTGATAGGGATTATTATGCCCTTTTGAATCTCATCAGTCTCTGAATCTCAGAGGCAGTTTTATTTCACGTCCCCTGGAAGTTGTTCTCACAGGAGTAAATGGTGGGAAGGAAGGTCCTGAGGAAGGGCTCGCTACTGGCTGATTTGATGGTGCTTCAGATGGAATGGCCACCTATACAGTCTTGCTCTGGCACTGCAGACTCAACCATATGATGTGCTTCAGAAGCATCCGTCCCAGGGATCTCCTGAAGGTGACGTCTGTTGCAACGGGTCACGCTCCCCTTGGCCATTTCTACGAGGTAGGATCTTGGCTCCTTGGACTTGCTGATGACTTTGGCAGGCGTCGTCCACCCTTTTTCCCCTTCAAGTTTCACTCTCATATTTTGACCAGCGAGAAGTTCAGGAAGAGGGCGAGCTGAATATCTGCGGTTGTAGAAGAATCTGTAAGAATCTTTAGCTTTGGCATCCTTTACGTAGACTAGGTCTGGGTTGACGGCGCTTGGCATCAATGTTTTTTCCAGGACAGGAACAGTGGTGCGGATCTGTCGGCCAGTCATAAGTTGCGCTGGACTGGAACCTGTTGCTGCTACTGGTGTGGAGTGGTAACTCATAAGGGCTAAGCAGGGGTCTGGCGGGATGTACTTGGCAGTCTGAACAGCCCTTTCTGCAGCTCCATTAGATTGCGGGTAATGGGGGCTTGAGGTTATGTGAGTGGACCCATACCTCTGC
>NW_006800606.1:167057-175985 GCF_000485575.1 Poecilia formosa | reverse complement strand
CAAACACGTGTTTGAGCTTGTTGATAACTTGGGTGCTGGAAGCGGTGGTGAGAGAAGCGATTTCAATGTCCCTAGAAAAATAATCAACAGCAACAAGATAAGTCTTACCCTCATGCACAAACAGGTCCACTGCAATTCTCTGCCATGGACCACTGGGCAGAGCAGTCGTCATCAGTGGTTCGTGTCTCTGTGTAAGTTTGTGCTCTCTGCAAAAATCAGAGAACTTCACTTTGTTTGTGATCTGTACACCAATCTTTGGCCACCACACCGTCAACTTAGCTCGCTCATCACACTTGGTGAGGCCCTGGTGGCCTTCGTGTAGTTGGTCTAAAACACCAGCTTGGAGTGCCGTTGGAACTATGATGCGGTCGTGATATAGGACCAGCCCATCCGACTCTGATAGGTGACTTCTGGCTGCATCCGTGCAGTAGTGAGCTCTCTGCCATATTGCGAGGCCACCCTTTTCTGATAAATGTGATTACTTTTTGAAGCTCAGCATTGTTTCGTGTAGTCCGGCGGAGCTCCTCCAGCTTTGGTGACCTGATTGGTTTGCTAGCCACCATAGTGTTGACATATGCCTTTACTTGTGTTTCAGTTTCTGGAACATAACTGTCTTTCAATGGATGTCTAGAGAGTGTCGGCAGCTATGAGCTGTTTGCCGGGAACATGTTCTGCGGTGACATTGAACCTCATAAGACGCATAAGTAGTCTCTGGCATCTTAGTTGATCAGTGGTACCAGTGGCTTATGGTCCGTTTGTAACCGGACATGTCCCATCCCTTGGATGTAACAAGCAAAATGTTCGCAGGCCCAGACCGACGCCATACACTCCGTTTCAATCTGTGAATATCTCTTCTCAGCATCGGTAAGTGTGCACGAGCAAAAGACAACAGAACACAGCTCCCCCTTATGGTCTTGTAACAAAGCAGCACCTAGGCCGTAACTACTGGCATCGGCGCTGACCACTGTTGGCTTGTTGGTGTCGTAGCAGCAAAGGGCTGGTGCAGCTATGAGCATTGCTTTGGCCTTGTTGAACGCTCTCTCCTGGGGTTCATCCCAAACCCATGCAGTCTCTTTCTTGAGCAGATTAATCAGTGGATACAGCACTGTGGACAAACCTGGCAGGAATTTCCCGACATAGTTCACTAGCCCAAGCACCTGTCTCAGCTGCTCCACATTTGACGGACGTGGCATCTTAGCAATAGCATCCACCTTACTCTCACATCAGGCTTTACACCATCAGCGCTAATGATGTAGTTCAGTTTTCCCAAAGTGACATTTGGCCCTGTTCAACTTAAGACCGGACGCCTTGATCATCCGCAACACTGCATCGAGTCAGCGGTCATGTTGGTCCTTAGTAGATCCGTAAACCAGAATATTGTCCATCACGACAACAGTTCCTTCCAGGTTCCTAAGTAGATTACTCATCAGTCACTGGAAAATCTCAGGAGCGGATGTAGTCCCGAATGGTAAGCGTGTGAAGCAAAACCGGCCCATCGGGGTAATAAATGTGGTCAGTCTTTGGCAGCTGAGGTCCAATGGAATTTGCCAAAACCCACTAGAGGCATCCAGGGTGGAGAAAATCTTGGCTCCAGTCAGTTTAGGTGTTATGTCATCTAATGTAGGTAAAATGTAGCGTTCGTGCTTAACCCCCTTGTTCAATCGCTTTAAATCTACACACACTCTGACTTCATCCTTATTGCGCTTTGGTGCAGGTACCATTGGGGCACACCAATCTGTTGGTTCAGTGACCTCCTCAATGATCCCAAGGTTTAGCATCTGCTTTAGTTCTTTCTCCACCTTTGGAAGGAGGGGAAAAGGGACTTGGCGTGGTGTATTGACACTATATGGAATTGCCTCTTCCGTCAGCTCAATTTTAACAGGCGCACAGTTCAGTAGTCCTATTTCCCCCGAACACGTCACTGGACAACAAATAGTCACCACCAATAGCATTGACCCACTTGACCAGTCCCATTTGCTTTGCCACTGGTCTGCCTAATAGGTTACTGACAAATTGTCCTTTAATAACTGTAATACAGTACTGGTATCTCTGCCCGTTGTGTGTGGTGGTAGCGAGGAACATACCCACACATCTGACCTTTCCATCTGGACTGTACACTGTTGTTCTGGACTTATGCAGATTTGGTTTTTGCCGTAGATTATAGAAAGTTGCGTCTGTCATGACTGTGGTATCAGCACCAGTGTCAATTTTAAAATCCACTGGGCTACCGTTCACCAGCAGCTCAATGTCCCAGTCGATGTCTGGATCCGACTCCTCAATGACATTTGACTTTACTGTCGCTCTAAGGAACAGTTCACCAATAAAGAATGAATCCATAACAGCTGCAGCTCTGACTTGTTTTAGCATTTTAGTTTTACACACAGCCTTGAAAAGTCCCATTTTGTTACACTTTCTGCATCTTTTATTTCGGGCAGGACAGTTTTCCTTTCTGTCATGCATCCTACCACATCTCTGACAGTTCTGTCTATTCTCGCCGTATTTCTGCACTTGTTTCTGACGTGGATTCTCATAGCTCCTCTCTCAGCTGCTAAACTGTACGGAGCCCTCCAGGGGACATGGAGAATTTTTTTTCTTTTGCGTTCCCTCGCAATAATCTACTGATCAGTTCATGCGGCATAATTGATACTATAAGCCTTTTTTACGGTGGAAGCCGTACTTTCTGCTTTAATACAAGCTTATAAGGTTTTTCCATGTTATTATCGTGGGTCATCAGTCATCTGATTGTGTCTCTGTTGTGTTCGTGTCTGAATGGTTTAAAGCGCTGCTTTCTGTTCCATCTGAGCCTTAACAGACATAAACATGCAGTAAATAAATCGATTTTTCAATCAGTTTTTTGCACCAAGCCGTTAATAATAAACAAGTTTTAACTGAGGCTCTGTAAGAGCCATATGAATGAAATAAGTAATTATTGATATGACAGGAGCAGCGGCTTTGACACCTGGTGGTGGGCGTGTCGATGTGGGCGTGACGTCATCAAGTATGAATGGGAAGGTGACGCTGCTGGCTCGGTGTGTATGAGGAAGCAGGTGAGCTGGGTGGTCAGTCCTGCAAAGTTTGGAGCATAATAATCAAATTAAATAAATCGATAATTGTGACAGAACAAAGAAGAGGTTTGGAGTTGATTGATACACGGACAGATGAGATTCCCCGAGTTAACCCAGTGGATGGCTCTCTCCAGAGTCAGGTCCGCCTCTAGTTGAAGTTTTTGAGAAACCTCCTTATCCATTATTCCAATAACGATCCGGTCCCGAATCCCCCCGCCGAACTCGCAGTGCTGCGCGAGCTCATATAAGCTCCGCACGAAGGCTTCAACCGTCTCGCCGGTGTTACACCGGCCCTTTGGCTCCTTTTGTGAAAACAGGCGCGGTCATGGATAACGTTTCTTTTTGGAACAAAATGTTCGTCAAACTTCTGCATCACTAGGGCGAACTCATACTCTGGATGTGGCAAATCCTCCGTTGCAGCGGGAAACACAAAAGAGCCGTAAATAGGTTCGGCGTCTCTCCCCATAGAGTACAGGAGCGAATTTACCTGCACCTCCGCCAGGTCAGCCACTCCGCCGGGTGGGTAAAATCAAACGGCTCCGGAGGTCCAAACTTCGCCATTGTGCTCTCTCTGTAGGCGTTTAAGTCCTTATTTCTGACACCATGTCATGATGTGAAGGAAGACAGGAGAAGTTGGCTGGAAAGCCGTAATTCTTTATTTAGCTAGAGCTCGTTTTTCTGGTATATCCTTCTAGTGCTCCCCCCAGTGGTCAGGAAACCAAACTACCGTTACACTAGATATACAATAGAAACTAATCTCACAACAGTGTCTAAATTCGCTTTGTTAGTGTTGTCATAATTTATTTTGCTATGATTTTGTCCGGGTGTACTCATGTTCAGTTTCTGTTGAGTTCATTTAAGTGGGTCAAGCTTGTTTAGGTCGGGCTTATATTGTTTATGTAGCGTAGTCCGAGTTTTGTCAGTGGACATCGAGGTTCTTACATTATTGTGAAGTAAACTATTTAAGTTTTTTTGTGTTATGAGATTTACAGCATTAATACTGATGTGTGTTCTGATATGTCCTCTTGAAGGCAAACCGACGTGTGAAATGGATGAGCTCAGTCCTGTCTGGGGTCCAGTGCTGAATATGGGTCACTGAGGTAAACGACACAACGTTGGACCGACATGGGCGTCAATTAAAGAGGCGATACAGCAAAACCTTCAACAAGTTACTGAGACTGTTTTCATTATTTACCCCAGAAGAGGTAAATAATGAAAACAGAGCAGCAGAGGCAACAGAAGAGGAGCAAGTTGGAGAGGCTGAGGAGGAAACGCCAGGAGAGGAGCTCAGCAAGGCTGCAGACTCTGAAGAGGAACAGGAACCATTTGTGCTCCTGTTCACAAATGGTTCCTGCCACTTCCAACTGTACACAGTTGGAAGTGGCTGTTTTCTCTCATTCAATAATTTCATGTGATAAATATTCATGAATCGTTTGATTCAAGCACTTCAACTTGCATGTAAACAGGTGAAGAAATGAATCACATTTTAAGTAAAAATTTGATATTTAAGTATTTCAGGTAATAAACATACATGTGATGAAATATTATATTTTTAAATAAATATTTTATGTGATTAAAGAAAACAATTATATAATCAGACATCTGTCAGGACACTGGGTTTTTGGGTTTGTTTTGCTTTTCATTTTATTTAGCTTCATGTTTTAGTTCACTAGTTTAGCCCTTTATGGTCCTTTTGACATTATTAGAGGTATTTAGTGTAGTTAGAATTATATTATTGGTTTTCCTTGTTTGTCTGAAAATAAACTGATGTGTGTTCTGATATGTCCTCTTAAAGGCAAACCGACGTGTGAAATCGGTTTCACACGTCAGTTTATAGTCTAAATATAGACTTTAATATAGTCTATAATATATTAATGACTATAGTTTAATTCTATTTTATCCTTCTGGTTCTTATTTCAGCCTCCCTGCAGGGTTTCTAGTAATGTTTATTTCTTAATTTGATCACCATAGGTTCAGTTATTCTTGCATGTCTGAGTCTGTATCTTTCTTTAGTAATTCTAGTTGGGTTATTTCTTTGTTTAGATCTTCTAGTTTCTCTTGCTCTGTGTTCCTTAGTTCTTATTGTTAGATCAGCCTTGTTTCTATTTAGGTTCGGTTTCCCTCATATCTTTTTCTCCTAGTTCACCAGGTTTTCTTTACTCTTAGTGTCGTTTGTATTACAAGTATTTTTCAGTTCCCTGTTTCCTCCCAGCAGATCTTAGTTTCCCTGTGCCACCTCCTCCCCAGCCCTCAGCCAGCTGCTGTGCCAAATTACTCACACCTGCTATCACTCTTCTCATTTAGGCCACTGTTCACCAGTCCAACTTGTTACCCTGCTCACCACGTTGCCAGTTGTTACCTTCGTTATCCCTCGTGTCTCCTGTTTCATTGTGTTTTGGATTTCCTCGTTTTCCCTGAATTTTGGATTTAGTTTATTTTGTTCATTAAAACATCTTCATAAAGTACATCCACCGCCACATCATGACACAAACCAGATGAAAGAGCCCATCTTTAAACATTTAATGTGTAATTAAACAATAAAGGTGACAAATGTTATGAAATAGATCAAACTTTAAGTAAATATTTGTTGTATTTAACGCATTTCAGGTAAGTGAACATGTAATGAAATAGATGCTGTCCTAGAATTTTATGCAATTGAACATTATGGGTAACAAGTGATAATCTGAAGTAATACATTTTATGAATTTTTTTTTTAAATATAATTTTGGTTAAAAAATAAGGGTCCAAATGGAATAAAAATGCCTAATCTATATAGTTTAGTAAAATAATTTCACACAGATTTTGAGTTAATAGGTCACATGACCTAGAAGCTATTTAAGAAAAATACACAAATTTGACTACAGAAATAGCTAAAATATATATAAAAAGTATTAAAATGTAATAAAGGGGAGTGTGCCTCATCGACACAGTCTAGAACAATTTCACAGATTGAGTTAATGGCACACGATTTGGAAGTCATTTGTGACCAGCAGGTGGAGATCTTTTTTTAAAAAGTAACAAGATGCACCCGAATACAGACTTAGCAGTGAACAATATTTTATTTAACAATTTCTTTCAAACATTTCCTTTTAAAAACCGAGGCTTCAGGCCCACTAATCGGTCCCTGGAACAAAAAAGGAACCAGGACAGACAAGTTCAATTATTCCAAAAGAAATAAAATAAAACATGCAATGCAAAAGAAAATAAGCACAAATTAGTAAACAAATACAAACGGTAAAAGAAAACACTTCAAACAATGGAACAAATCTTTGTCATCCAGTTCCAAATGCCCTTGGATAAGGCCAGAGGAGTAATGCCCCGCCCAACCANATAGTTGTTAAATCTCCTAAAATCCACACCTTGGGTTCTTATTCAGTCTGATGTGCCACAACTCTTGATGTGATCTCAATCATGTGTTTCAAAAAGTTTCCTATTATTGGACAATACCAAAGCATGCAGAAGGTTCCCATCGGTCACCTGCATCTCTGACATTTGGGAGGAATTTTGTTGTCCATCTTATTCAGTCTATACGGAGTGTAATATGTCCTATGGAATATATTAAATTGAGTCTGTATGGTTTGTAGAAATCAACATGGTTTGTGACTGTTCTAATAGTCCACTCCAATCCTCTTCCTCATATACACATCCAATTTCCATTTCCCATTTTTGCTTTTTAGCCGCCTGATGTATTGGTAGCGTTCCATTAAGTATACCATGTAGAGGACGTCGATCCTTTTGTTGAACTGTCTAGCTTGTGACATAAATATGATTAAGGCAGGTTTCAAACAGGATTGCTGGAAATGTCTCACCAGACTTTTCTTTAATCCAGCCTCTGATCTGTAAGAATTTTAAAAAGTTATTTTTAGGGAGATCAAACTTCTTACTCAATTGTTGAAAGTTAGCTAGCGTATCATATACAGGTCAGCTACTACTTGAATTTTCCTATTCCTATAATGTTGAATCAGCAATATGATTTGAAAGATTAGGGTTGCCCCACAAGGGTATTCTTCTAAGGAAATTAATATTTACATCTAAAAGTGAGTGAGACCTCTGCCAGGCGGTGAATGTGTTCAAAGTTATTGTGTTGCCAGGCTTTTTCTATCGCCTATGAATGGAACATCCTTTAAGGGCACATTTTCATCTCATGTTGCTCCATTGAGATCCATCTGGCTTCGCTTCTTTCTGCATGTAGCCAGATCCAAACTGGTCTGCACTGAGAGGCGATGTAGTAATTACTAAAATTTGGAAGATTCAATCCACCCCTTGAATACTGAGCCTGTAGCGAGGTTTTCTTAACCCTGGGGTTCTTCTTTTGCCATATGAAGGAATTCATAATTTTGTTAAGCTCTATGAAAAACTTTTTGGGAATAGTTATTGGAAGGCATTGAAACAGATATATATATTTAGGCAAAATATTAATTTTAATGGTATTGATTCTGCCTATGAGTGATAAAGGTAGATCCATCTTTGAAAGTTTAGTTTTTTCCATTAACTTTGTATAATTTTGTTTAAATATGTAATCCTCCGATTTACCCACTTGGATACCCAGGTATTTAAAGCCATTGTTACACCATTTTAATGGGTTAGTGAGAGTTCTAATATTATCATCCTGCACATTTAAGGGGAGAATCTTACTTTTAGTGTAATTTAATTTGTATCCTGAGGCTGCACTGTATGCTTTAAGGCATTCTAAAAGAGGGGGGATTGAGCTGTATGGCTTGGTTATATATAACAAAAGATCATCTGCATATAATGAGAGTTTATGTTCATTTGGACCAAATTTGATTCCAGTTACACAAGTGTTGGCAGCAGCTAGAGGTTCAAATGCAAGTGCAAAGAGCAGTGGGGAGCTGGACAGGCCTGCCTACAACCCCTAGATAAGGAAAATGTAGTAGATAGAACATTATTGGTTTGTACATTAGCTTTTGGATTATTAAACAGTGTTTTAATATATTGAGTAAATTTCTTTCCAAAGTTCATAGCTTCTAAAGTTTGAAATAGAAAGTTTGGTTCAGTCCTATCAAATGCTTTGTTGGGGTCCATAGAGATTATTAACATAGGAATTAGTTTTTTTTAGCTGTGTTCATTATATGGATCAGGCATCGTACATTATCTGCTCCATGTCTATTTTTAACTAATCCAGTTTGATCAGCATGCATTAATTTTGGTATTACATTCTCAAGTCTAAGAGTAATTAATTTAGATAGTATCTTATAGTCAGCATTTAGGAGACTGAGGGGCCTATTCGCGTCATTTCTTTTTATCCTTGTCTGGTTTTGGAAGTAGAATAATTGCTGCAGTTTCCAATGAGTGGTAATTTTGTATTTTCCAAAGCTTCTTTAATCATGTTTGTGAGAGGAGTCAGCAATTGTTTTGCAAAGGTTTTATAATATTTGACAGGAAATCCGTCTGGACCAGGAGTCTTGTTGTTTTGTACAGAATCAAAGCTTGAAATATTTCCGCTTCTGACATCTGCCTCCAGGGATTCTCTGTCCTGTTCCTGTAACATGGGAAGCGTTATTCCTCCAATAAATCCTTCTACCTCATTATCTACATTATCCTGCTCTGATCTATATAATTTTTCATAAAATTGTTTGAATTCTGCATTAATTATAGTTGGATTGTCAAGAACCCTGCTGTCATCCGTTTCTATTGTTTGTATGAACCTTACTGCGGTTTCCTTCCTCATTTGCTATGCCAAGAGTTTGCTTGTTTTATTCCCAAATTCATAATGGTGATACCTAATTCTGGCCATTATTGCTTCCTCTTTATTGGTACATAGATTATCATATTGCATCTTTGTTTTAATTAATGTGTTAAGGCAGTGGTCCCCAACCCCCGGTCCGTGGACCGGTACCGGTCC
>NW_006800606.1:165835-167047 GCF_000485575.1 Poecilia formosa | reverse complement strand
AAGGAATTCATAATTTTGTTAAGCTCCCTGAAAAACTTTTTGGGAATAGTTATTGGAAGGCATTGAAACAGATATATATATATTTAGGCAAAGTATTCATTTTAATGGTATTGATTCTGCCTATGAGCGATAAAGGTAGATCCATCTTTGGAAGTTAAGTTTAGTTTTTTCCATTAACTTTGTATAATTTTGTTTAAATATGTAATCCTCCGATTTACCCACTTGGATACCCAGATATTTACAGCCGTTGTTGCACCATTTTAATGGGTTAGTGAGAGTTCTAATATTATCATCCTGCACGTTTAAGGGTAGAATCTCACTTTTAGTGTAATTTAATTTATATCCTGAAGCTGCACCGTGTGCTTTAAGGCGTTCTAAAAGAGGGGGGATTGAGCTGTATGGCTTGGTTATATATAACAAAAGATCATCTGCATATAATGAGTTTATGTTCATTTGGACCAAATTTGATTCCAGTTACAGAAGTGTTGGCAGCAGCTAGAGGTTCAAATGCAAGTGCAAAAAGCAGTGGAGAGCTGGGACAGGCCTGCCCACAACCCCTAGATAAGGAAAATGTCGTAGGTAGAACATTATTGGTTAGTACATTAGCTTTTGGATTATTAAACAGTGTTTTAATATATTGAGTAAATTTCTTTCCAAAGCCCATAGCTTCTAAAGTTTGAAATAGAAAGTTTGGTTCAATCCTATCAATGCTTTGTTGGCGTCCATAGAGATTAACATAGGAATTAGTTTTTTTTTAGCTGTGTTCATTATATGGATCAGCCGTCGTACATTATCTGCTCCATGTCTAATTTTAACTAATCCAGTTTGATCAGCATGCATCAATTTTGGTATTACATTCTCAAGTCTAAGAGCAATTAATTTAGATAGTATCCTATAGTCAGCATTTAGGACACTGAGGGACCTATTCGCGTCACATTTCTTTTTATCCTTGTCTGGCTTTGGAAGTAGAATAATTGTTGCGGTTTCCACTGAGTCTGGTAATTTTGTATTTTCCAAAGCTTCTTTAATCATGCTTGTGAGAGGAGTCAGCAATTGTTTTGCAAAGGTTTTATAATATTTGACAGGAAATCCGTCTGGACCAGGAGTCTTGTTGTTTTGTAAAGAATTCAAAGCTTGAAATATTTCCGCTTCTGATATCTGCCTCAAGGGATTCTCTGTCCTGTTCCTGTAACATGGGAAGCGTTATTCCTC
>NW_006800606.1:160374-165497 GCF_000485575.1 Poecilia formosa | reverse complement strand
ATCCACCAGGCTCTCAGTTGCGCGATATGTCAGCTGTTTGGGATTCCCCTCTGTTCTGACGTCACCGCGCTGATTTGCTACCTGTCACATTCAGCAGGTTGTGTTCTCGTTCCCAGTCAGGGAAAACCCCACAGGCTGCGATAAAAGGGCCAAGACAACCAAACTGGGTATATTCAGGACTTAGCGGGAACACCAACATGCAGAAGCCTTATCTGACGGTCCCCCCCTCTTGACCGGTCCACGGTA
This sequence comes from Poecilia formosa, assembly GCF_000485575.1. Taxonomy (NCBI): domain Eukaryota; kingdom Metazoa; phylum Chordata; class Actinopteri; order Cyprinodontiformes; family Poeciliidae; genus Poecilia; species Poecilia formosa. Next base: position 165,251 of record NW_006800606.1, on the reverse strand, counting down.
ATAAAAAGGTTGGGGACCACTGAGTTAAGGTGTTCCTCCTTTTTTGTAGCAATATACTGCTCTAACTTCTTAATGTCACTTTCCAATTTAATCAGCGTCTCTATTTTTTTAACCTTGTAAGCACTAAATATGTCCCCTCATATAAGCTTTGAGGGCCTCCCATATATTGGCATGTGTTGAAGTATTATAGTTGGCTTCTAAAAATATTTCAATATTATTGGTCATATATGCAACAAATTCAGGATCCTTCAACTTGTAATTTTTAAACCTCCACCTATAATCTGTTGCCTGCCAATCATCCAGGTGAGTTTATAGGGTTATGGTCCGACAATGTAGCTGCAAGGTAAGAGCATGTTGTCACTTTGGGTATCGTCTCTTCAGACATTAGGAACATATCAATTCTAGTGTGTATTGTGTGTTGCTGAAAAAAAAACTCTTTCTGATGTGCGTGTCGGTTGCACCATACATCAATAATGGCCAAGTCCTTCATACCCTGCTTTAATGCTGCTGCAGCCTTTGGTAGTGAAGTTGTTTTAGGAGACGATCGGTCCAGAACTGGGTCCAGGACCAAGTTAAAGTCTCATGATTTTAACTTTCATGATCAGTTTCATGATCAAATTATTAAAGAATAGTGGGTCGTCATAGTTAGGACCATATACATTTATCAGTGCGATTTTTTTCTCTATTTATTTCACAATCCACCAGTAAGAATCTGCCATTTTTATCCTTCTCAACCAAGTTTAACTTAAAGTTCAAGTGTTTTCTTATAAGTAGTGCAACACCTCTTGCTTTTGATGAATAAGATGAATAAAAAACGTTCCCTACCCAGTCTGTACAGCTTTAAATGTTCCATGTCTGTAAGATGACTTTCTTGAATAAATGCAGTATCTGTTTTCTGCCTCTTTAGATACGTCAGCATTTTCTTCCTTTTGATTGGTGAATTAATGCCCCTAATATTCCATGAAATACATGTTAAAAGATCCATTGTTAAGCTCTTTGCACAGATGTCTGGCCAAGATGGCGGCTCCAGTTCCCCATCTGGGACATACTTGATTATGCACCATATTTACATTGGTAGTTAATTTGGACTTTTGTGTAAGTAAGCGTTTGATTTTCATTGAGAGATCGTACATTCCCCAAACTGCACACACGAACCCCCCCCAAAACTCTGTCCCATAAAGAACCCATAACAGAGTAACGACAGGTAGAAAATTCTCCTGAACAACCTTTACATCTCTGGCGGCTCCAGCAGCTTAAACTGACTATTCATGACATTCTACACATATTTCCAAAATTTACCACCAACATATTATGGCTTATCCAAGAATAGGTTGACTCACAAGGAACTGAAGGGTCATCCATGCAACAACAACAAACAAATAAAACCTTAATATCTTGAACAACGTGAGTCACCATCCTTTTCATCAATGTTCGATTATAATCAGCACCAGTCATTTCAGTTTACTCACTTGGCTCTTCTGTCAGACATTTTTGAGCTTTGGCAGGAGAGAAAAACTTGGATCCCATGTGTTTTATTTGAAGCTGAGCTGGGAAAATCAGCGCATAATCCATCTCTGCTCCGCTGCAGCTCAGCGCTGTAATCCGGACAGAACGCCATTTTCTTGTTCTGGAACATCGTCTCACCCTTGTTTCTGGCCAGTCGAAGAATCTTTTCTTTATCTCTGTAATTCAGGAGCTTAGCGATAATGGGGCGAGGTCTGTCCCACCTTTTGCCGATGCGGTGTGCTCTCTCCAGGGTGATAGGCAAAGAGAAGTTTTTGCCCCCAGGATCTGAGGTGTAGCCTTCTCCAGAAATCCTACCGCGTCTTGACCTTCAGCTTGCTCCGGTATGTTTAAGATTCTGATGTCCTGCTGCGGTTTTCCAGCTCGTCCATTTTGTCTTTGATGCCTGTAATGAGCCTCTTTAATGTCGTCCTCATTTGCGCCCACCCGTGACTCAATCTCCTCAACCTGTTCTGCCAATGTAGGTCAGGATGTCTTGATTTTCGTTAGGGTTGCTTGCATATCGGCTGTTTTCTTGTCAGTGTGCATTGCGAGCTCGTCCTTAGTTTCCTGGATAGCCTGCAGAAGCGTGGAAAGCGTCGTCTCTTTTTCTTTGTCCGCCATGTTTTTTGTGGTTGCAGCGTGTCGGGAGGTCTGAGCCGTGCTTTTCTTTTGTTTTTCTTGTCAAAAATTATAGCTTGCCATAGAAAAATATCCCGTGTCCTCAATACTCGTATATAAACAGAAGTCATGAGATAATTTCCAGCATAAAGGAGCTACTGGAGTCCTCACCCCTCCTCTGCATCCGCGATCCCCCTTCTTCTCTCTACCAAAGACTGGATGTTAAAGCTTTCAGGTTGGTGCTTTGGTCTCAACTAAACCTTTTTTTAAGGAAAATTTTATTTACAAAGACTTCAAAATTCATTTCATTTGTTGTTTTGTTTATTTTTGTTGGATATTTGAAACCAGTTGCAGTGTTAAATGTTCATTATAGTTCACTGATCTTTCAGGTTGTGTTCTTGCATTATTGTTTTGCCATAAACATTTTACTTAAAAATGGTCTCAAAACTTCTGGAACAATTTATCGTCCATCAAATTTAGTTACTGTGACAGGCCTGCACACATGTGATATATAGTGTAGTTAGTTTGAAAGAGTCATTTGATTACTCAATGAAAAATTCATCCATCAGCTAGATTACAGTAACGCGTTGATGACACCATTGTTTGACAGTTTTGCTCGGGCTATTTACGGATCTGTCAGGTTTCCGATACGTTTCCCCCGATGGTAAACTTGTTCCTGCGCCCTGGGAAGCTCCTGAAAGGGAAGACTGGGTCGATGTAATGAATACATTTACATGATGGAATCTGGAAAATGTAAGAATTATTGACAGGATTTTATTTCGCCATGGAGATCAGACGGTTGAATAATACTGAGGGTTTTAGAGCTGCAGACTGTAAATGGTTTGCTTACAGCTACTTTCAGTGAGAAGAGATTTAAAATTCTGATGACCTGGAAGAGAAGAACTGACAGGAAAACCTGATTCAGGTGTTTTAGTTAGTACGTGTCGGGTAGCCTGGGGAACGTGGAGAACAGCAGCGTTGTTTTGCGTCTCCGTGAACTTTGACCCTTCACAGAATAAACCAGTAGAACCGGTCCGGAGCAGAAGCGCCTCACCTCCCTCCACCGTGGCGCCCCAGCCGGTGATCCAGGCCTCCTGGCCGGCCGGGAAGTGGTGTGCGGCAGACGGCAGGCAGACGGGCCAGATGTTCTGGTTCAGAATCAGGTCCGGTTCCAGCTCCATCAGGGCGATGTCGCCGTCCAGGCTGACCCGGTCGTAGTCCGGGTGGACCACGATCCGCTTCACCTTCCGCTGCTCCGTCCACTGGTTGCTCTGGCCCTGCGCGTGCAGCCCCAACCAGGCGTCCCATCGGTCCGCCACAGCGTGCCTGCGCCATGGATGGAGGTCAAAGGTCAGGACGGTGCAGCGCCACCTGCTGCGTATCCACAGAGACAACCTGGAAATCTATGAAGGACTTTTTCTGCCATAACTGGAGAGCACACACTGTCCGTCTGAAAGCAGGACTTCATGTTTTCCTTCTCAAAACTTGTGATGCTTGAACTCCAAACTTCTGCTCTCAAATATTCACTCTGCTCTCTCAAACCTTTCTGCTCGCACTCAAAACTCGTCTCTCTGCTCAGATCAAATCTCCACTTGCAAACCTCTCTCCTGGCTTACGAATCATTTTCTGCTCGCACTTGGAACAGAAAAGTACCGTCACCTGGCAACCTCTCAGCCAGTAGAATGCAAATGTTGTCTGGGTGCGTTTATTTCCTTCTAGTGGGTGAGCCAGTGTGGCTGCTACCAATGATAGCAACCAGCGCCACACACTGGAGAAACAACAACCTCAGCTTTCTGCTCTGTGTTACAATAAACATCCACCAGCTGAGCTAATGATCGCTAACGGCTACTGATCTGAGGCAGGAGTTTGTTCACCCAAAAAAAGAAAATGGATCCACAGATCCAACCATGTTACAACATAGTCATAACATGAGACTCCTCCCTGTTAGTTAAATAGATGAATATGTTTTCTGTTACATAACATATATGGCAGAAAGCTCCCTGTTGGATCCTTGTCGTGGTTTTCTCGTGTCCTTGTCCTCGCTTCCTTGTCCCTGTCTCATGCTGGTGTCCTAACTATCTGTGCTACCCATCAAGCCGTCCTACCTTGCGATGCGCACATTGATGCTGCGTCACAATCTGCTGACTCGGCAGATTTCTTATCCTACCTGTGGAAGTTTCGTTTCGTCTGATTTATTTGGTCGAAGATTAAGGTAAGCTTGATTTAATTTATTGTATTTACACCTGGCTTTATAGCCCTGTTCCTGTTCTTTAAAATATTTTAGTTTAATTACACAGTTTTTATTAAACCTTGCTAAATAGATGTTGGTAGCGATACTACGTGGGACTGAAGCTGTAATAGCGGTGTAATATTAGTGTATATTAATCATATCCCATCATTTCAGTGAGCTGCAGGTCGGTGACACATTGTGGCTGAAAACAGACATGAAGTATTAATGAGCATAAAGGAGTTGCAGTGATCTGTATTTGTCTGTGTTTAATTTAATTTCAATAAAAACCTGCTTCCCCTGTCTGATACTGTTTCATGCTTACAAACACCTCTGTACTTAAAATGTTTTTTAAAAGGTAGCACATTCTAATAATGACTGCAAACATCTTCAGGTTTTTATTTTAAACGGGTAGGATATTCAGATGAAGGAAGTGATCTCCTTGTGGTTTCGTCGTGTATATAATTTGTTCCAATGCTAAGCTAAGCATAACTCCTAAGCTTCCACTTCAGTCACTTAAATAATG
>NW_006800606.1:151262-159058 GCF_000485575.1 Poecilia formosa | reverse complement strand
GTTGGTGGTGTGCCTCGGGATTTTTTCAATTAAAACAATGTACCTTGGCTCAGAAAAGGTTGAAAAACACTGATTTAAATGATTATCACTTCAATTTTTAATAGTTTTTAGAGGTGGACGAGTTCAGTTTAATTCTTCGCGTCCGCATCGGTTGCGCATGTTACGGTCTAATGAAATTCTGCGCCTTTTTCCTCAGGATAAACTGGCGGCTCCTTTAGACTATAAATGGATTAACTCAACGTTGCATCTCTTCAGTTTTCTCTGGTCTGCAATTAAAGGCTCCGTGTGTTGCCACAAGGTTTAAGTTCTGATGTACTCGTGTGTTTGAAGAAGAAAAAAATAAATAAAAATTTCCGCAGCGCTCCGATGTAAAGGTATAAACAAAAAATTTATTCCACAGTTCTTTGAGTATTTCTTTTACAAGAGCAATAAAGTTCTAAGCTAACCTCCACAAACGAACCACGGTTGAAAAACCGTGTGGCTCTGTCGCTCCTTCCTTTCTATCGCTATCTGCCTCGTTTTCACACGGCCCACCTCATTTGCATAAAATTGCCAGGTGGCCAATTAAGCTATAAAACATAATAGTAACACTTATTCACGGTAAAACATTATGAAATTAGTCACATGCAATATAATAATTCTACCTAAAAATTCAACAAATACACTTATTCAATTTCTAATTAAATAAGTTTTAACAGTAACTGGACACTTTCTACATTAACTTGGCCTCCACACTCCGTTTCTACCAAAGGTTTTGAACGCTCCTCCTAACCAGACGCTCCAAAGCCTCCGGTCGGTCCGTAACTCTTCAACAGGCCGTCAGCTCCGGTCAGAGAGACGCAGTTAGTTCAGAGTCCAGGAGGTGATTTTCAGAAAGGATTATTTCACTGATTGGTTTTCGGTGCCTCTGTGATGAACTCTTTGGGTTAAGTCTAATGCCTGGGGTGTGAATTATAACCTGTCAAATGACAGATGGGCTTTCAATTTTCCCATCGTTTAAAAAAACAACCAGTAAAATACGGAAAATATTCCGTTTTTTACTGAATATTTTCAGTAAAATACCTGGTGACCTGTGGTAGCCACGGCGACCTGCTGCAGCTCAAACTGAGCATCAAAACGAGAAGAAAGGAGATAAGAGACTTTGATGGCTGTTGGCCTGAGTGTCTCAGAAACTGCTGATGTACTGGGATTTTCACCCACAACCATCTCCAGGGTTTACAGAGGACGGTCCAAAAGGAGAAAATATCCAGTGAGCGGCAGCTCTGGGGGCGCAAAAGTCTTGTTGAGGTCAGAGGTCAGAGGAGAACGGACAGACTGGCTTGAACCGATAGAACGGCAACAGAAACTCAAATAACCAGCTGTTACAACCGAGTTCTAACGAGTGCAGAAGAGCGTCTCTGAATGCAAAACACGTCAAACCTTAAGACGGAGGGCTACAGCAGCAGACGACCAGACCGGCGCCTCCTTTCTGAGGCTGCAGTTCACACAGGACCAGCAAAACTGGACAAGAGAGGATTGGAAAACGTTGCCTGGTCTGATGAGCCTGGATTTCTACTGGGCACTTTGGGCCCATTAGAACCAACTGAGCATCCAGTCAACGCCACCTTAGTATGTCCATCCCTGACGACCTCACTGTACGTCTCCTGCAGCACGATGCCGTCCAACCCGGTTCTGACTTGGTTCTGACCCGTTTCTGGTGTCCTTACATTTCTGACATGCGGACTCGTCGGAGGCGTCGCCGCAGTCGTCTCTGCCGTCGCATCGCAGCGCGTTGGAGACGCAGCGGCCGTTCCTGCAGGAGAACTCTGCGGCGCCGCATTTCCCTGCAGAGAAGAAGAAACACTGAGCTCAGAGGAACCTCTGGAACCAGAACCGGAACACCGGCGCTCGGCGGGTGTTCCGGTTCTGCAGGCTGAGCGGGCCGGCCGCTCGCATCGGTCCAGAGGAATTCCTCACCGCAGCCATCTTCGTCAGAGTTATCGCCGCAGTCGTCCACGCCGTCACACATCCAGAACTTTGCCTTGCAGATGTTGTTCTTGCACTTCATCTGCATCGGCGCGCAGGCTGTGACAGAAACGAGCAGGATCAGCCCTCGGGTCCGCAGCAGACCAAAGACACTTTATAAACATGTTTACAGATCAGATTCCATTCATCCATTAATTTCAGGTCATCCTCGTCATCAATCAGTCACCGCGTCAAATTCAGCTCATAACTCCAATGTCAAGGTAAGCAGAAAGCCAGCACAACAGCAAGTCACTGTCTGCACTGATTGCTCCTCCTAGACAGCAGGGGGCGACGTGACCAGCCGTGTGGACTCACAGCAGTCGATCTCATCACTGTTGTCGCCGCAGTCGTTGAAGCCGTCGCAGCGGCGCGTCGTGTTGACGCACAGGTTGGTGCCACACCTGAACTTCCCAGGACAAGCTGCTCAACAAGAGAACAGCATCATTATTATAATTATTATTATCATTATTATCATCAGTATTATTATTATAATTATTATTATTATTACCATTATAATTATTATTATTATAATAATTATTATTATTATCATAATTATCATTATTATTATTATCATTATCATAATTATTATCATTATCATAATAATAATAATTATTATCATTATTATCATGATCATTACTATTATTGTCATTATTATAAAATGATGTGCTTACGGTCGGTGGGGACGAAGGCCTCGAACCGGGCGCTGAAGCCCAGGTAGACGAGCCCCCGGTCTGACCTGAAGCCGACACTCATCTTGTTGCTCTGGCTGATGAACACGGAGGATTCTGATTGGCTGCCACACAATCTGGAAGAGGAGATCCAGTCGGGTTCTGCGGACGGACCATTCAGAACATCCCATAGGCCAGAAGCTTCCTTACCTTTTCTCGTCAATCGTCACGTAGTCATGGAGACACGGCGATCCGTCCTTCCCTACAGAAAACCTCTGGAACTGGACCTTCACAAACCTTCCCTCAGGAACCTGAAAGTAAACGACGTTACCGCAGCCCAGGGCTGTTTGGGTTTTAGTCCAATAAAAGACATCTTGTGGGTTTTTATCATTCGTTTCTTGTAATCCTGGAAGAAACGAACGGGCGGAGCTGCAGGACTCACCTGGAGGCTCCAGCTGCAGTCCGCTTTGGGAGGATAGTTGGCCGGGAAAAACGGCGAGGAGAACGAACCTCGTTCTCCTCTCAGTGTCCCGCCGCAATCTGAGAGAAGGTCAAATGTCAGACTGGACAGAGAACAGGAGCTACTGACCCCACAACCAGACAGAACCAGGAGGTCCAACAAGAGGAAACCCAAAAACACCAACCATCTGAACATCACTGGTGAACTATGAACACAAACCAGTTCACCAGAAACGAATGGGTTCATCTGAACTTCTTACCTCCGCTGGCTGCAGGAACCTGGGAGTAGAAGACTCTGAATCCGGGGAAGTTCTTGTCCTGACTGGTGACCAGCATCAGCAGCATGACGTTCCCAGATGACACGAAGGCCAGGGAGCCATGCGGGTATCCACACTGCCTGCAGGGGGAGACAGAGAGACCTCAGCCGACCCAGACCTTCTGAAGAGAAAACGTCTCCAGGAAGAAGAAGGAGCTACTTCCTGTTAGAGGAAATGTCTCAGGCATCTGAGCCGGAACCAGAGCCTTTCTGTTTACTCCTCTGACCACGCCCACCAGTGATGTCACTCACCTGCGGTTCAGGTGAGGAAAGAAAAGGCGGGACTCACTCAGTGAGGAGGCGGGGCCGGATGGGAGCCAGTGAGTCATAGATTTGGATGAAGTCCTGCTCACAGTCGTCCTCCAGGATCAGGGTGTGGAAGTCCAAGCGGACTCGGTGACCCAGGTCGGCTCGGAGCCGCCACTTCTGGGCCATGTTGGGGGCATAGGGGGAGTTGGGGAACCCGGGAGAATCAATGTGGTCGTTCTTCCTCACGTGGACGTTGATTGGAGCTTCCTCTGAAAAATCAACCACGTTTGGATGAACGGTTCTTCCCGGATCCAACCAGATCTCTTCCAGAACCAGACCCAGTTTCTGCTCCTGAGCCTCAGCATAAGGGCTTCAGTAGAACCAGAACCAAAGTTTTGCTTAAGTGTGAAGTCTCTCACCAGACATGTTGGTCCTGGTCAGCCGGGGGTCCAGTGCTGTAAAACACAGCAGAACCTTAATCAGAACCACCAGAACATTTCTCCGGGAGTGTAAAACAGATCTGCCAAAGTGTGTGTGGCATCAGCACCAGTATCAGAGGTTCTGATACCGGATCCATCTCATCCAAACATCCAAAAAAGGTTGGGGTCTCTGGGTGTGGGACACCATCTCAGGGTGTGGGACACCGTCTCAGGGTGTGGGGTTTCAGGGTGTGGGACACCGTCTCAGGGAGTCAGTTCTGATACCCCAAGTTGTTTTAATTTGCAGGGACTCTGTTAGTTTCCGTCTGCCTCAAAGTTTCTCTGGTTGGTCGCCGCGGCGACGCCAATCAATCAATCAATCAATCAAATTTCATTTGTATAGCACACTTCAGCAGCAAGTCATTTCAAAGAGCTTTACATCATAACTATAAAGTCATGCAGCAGAGAATCAACAATCAAAACGTGACATTAAGTCGATGCCGTCAATAAATTGATCATTGATCACGTTTCAAATAAAACTAACCAGGTGGGATTTAGTCTGGATTTAAAGGGGCTCAGTGTTTCAGCTGTTTTACAGTTTTCTGGAAGTTTGTTCCAGACTAGAGCTATAATTCTAGATCTGTAACTCTAGATCTATAACTCCAGATCTGCAACTATAGATCTGTAACTCTAGATCTATAACTCCAGATCTGTAACTCTAGATCTATAACTCCAGATCTATAACTCTAGATATGTTACTAGATCTATAACTCCAGATCTATAACTCTAGATCTGTTACTAGATCTATAATTCTAGATCACTCCTCTTTAGGTCCAAAACTAATAACTTCAGTTTTGTTTCTGTTCAGCTGGACAAAGTTTTGTCTCATCCTCACATTTCTCTGTTCTCAGCATCTATTCAGTGATTGGATGGGGTCAAAGGTCACCTGGTGACATCATAATGTAGAGCTGTGTATCATAGTTATGGTAGCTGATCTTATTTCCTGTTATAACCTGAGCCAGTGGGAGCATGTAGATATTGAATAGGAGGGTCCTAGGATTAAACCTTGGGGTTCCCCACATGTGACCTTTGACCTCTCTGATGAGAAGTTTCTGATTGAAACAAAGAAATCTCTGTTCTTTATGTAAGATTCAAACCAGTTGAGCACTGGACCGGAGAGTCCGACCCAACTCTCCAGTCGATTCAGTAAAATGTCCTGATCAACACTGAAGTCCAACAGAACCAGAACCAGCACTGTGGTTCTCCCAGTCTGTATTTATATGGATATAATTGAACACTTTGACTAGGCCAGTCTCCGTGCTGTGGGTACCATGGAAACCAGACTGGAAGCAGTCAAAGCGACTGGTTATCGTTAGGAAGTTATTTAACTGTTGAAGCTTTTTCAATAACTTTGCTGATGAATGGGAGGTCAGAGGTCAAAGGTCGGCCTGTAGTTCTGCAATTGTGATTTTATCAGTGGTTTGATAGCTGCTGTTTCCAAGGGAAAACACCTGAAGAGAGCGATGAGTTACTATTTGGACCAAATCATTAATGACAGGCAGGACTTTCTTAAAGAAATGTGAGGGTCGGAACTGGAGCTTCACTGACTTATCATTTCTTCTAGGGTTTTAGAATTAAGTAGCTGAAACTGGGTCATTTTTTCCTGTATTTGTTTTGTGTGGGCACAGGATAGGTAGTTGCTTTAGAGTGGATGTGCAGATTAATCCTCTGATTTTTTGAATTTTCTCTGAAAAGAAGCTGAAAACTTGTTGCTGGCATTAGATTGAAGTTCAGGTGGTAACGTCATAGGAGGGTTTGTGAGCCAGTCAACAGTAGCAAATAAAGCTCGAGCTCTGTTAATGTTTTTGTTTATGACATCTGTAAAGAAAGCCTCTCTTGCATGTTTTAGTGTTGTGTGATAGTTACGTAGTCTTTCTTTGTAGATGTCATAATAAACATGCAGTTGAGTTTTACGCCATTTCCATTCGGCCCTACGGCAGAGTTGTCTTGCAGATTTGTGATAGTAGCTTTTTGTCCAAGTGGGTTAACGGATAAAGAACATTCAAAGATAACAGCAAAGTGATCCAACAGGCGACATCAGTTACAGAGACATTGGAAATATTCACACCCTCACTGATAACCAGGTCCAGTGTGTGTCCATGAGTGTGTGTTGCTTGCTTGACATGTTGTGTTAAACCAAAACTCTCTAATACATGTTGAGAAAAGTCGAGTTCATCCCACTTCCCTATGCTGGAGATTTTAGTTTAATAATAACAATAAGTAAAGTTATCTTTAAAACTAATTACACAGGTGACATCAAGACCCAACAGTAGAGTCAGACGGTAATGAAATTAATCTGGTTGTGTGTGTTGTTATTGTGTCCTGCAAACTTTGCTTTAATTCTACTTTTTTCTATTTAATCATACAAAATCATAGTCAGACAGAAAGAGAGTCATGGAACAGGAAGAGCAGGTTTCCTGAAGAAAGAGGAAGTTTCCAGCCTGCAGTGAATAAATATAGTTCAGACTGCTCATTTCAAGGCATTAAAGGTTTAAAGAATAAAATCTAAACATTTTGAGTAAATGGATAAAACCCAGAGCAAAATACTTAAATTAATAATAACTTATAATTAAACCAATAATTAATATTGGTTTAACCAGTGGTTGATGTTGGTTTGATTATAAGAATATTTAACACTTACTCTTACACTTATGGAAGTACTTACAGGTGAAACAAATAAATGTAACTTTGGTATCAAATAATTAGAATAATGGATTATTCTTGGTTTCTTTTCAGAAATGTCTGTAATAACTCACATCATGATTATAATAAGAGTAACTAATAAGTTATGATTATAAAATAAGTGAACGCTAAATCAGAGAAACTAAGAGGTTAAAAATGTGATTTTAACATTGAACTTGAAATGGAATAAAATGTGTAACTGTAACTAAAGGTCACTGATGTTGTGTTGGAGGTGGATGGTAGGTGAAAGGACCCCAAAGACAAAGATGAAGAACTGGTGTGTTCCTTCCATGAGACCAGCTCGTCTATCTCTCGATGGACCAGAAAGATCGTGAGACGAGGAGCTACAGAGCTGCAAGACAAGAAGCCGAGGACCGCTATGCGCATGAGGAAGTCACCCTGAAGCCCGAGATCTGCCGCTCTGACTCAGTACTCTTCCTGTACTGGGAGCCTCCTGCTGCTGCAACACCTTTTTTATCATCAGGCCAGTTCTGGGGTTCAAGATGCCAACCTCCGTCCGTCTCTCTCAAAGTTTCCCTTTTTTAGTTCACAGTGTCAGCATTAGGGAAAGATAGGCTAGATTATTGATTTGACTTATTTGATTATTTCTGCTACTGATTTACTGACCCTTGCAAAATTGCCTTACAATAAAATAATTAGCATTAAGAAAATCTAAAAGATGTTGTGGACATTCAGTTAATGAGTCACCTTAAAGTTCTTTGATGGTTGTAAAATGGCTATGAAGTTTGATTCTGGGAGGAGAAAGTGGAAAATGTTTTATAGGTTGCTTTTAGCCAAAACAACACCCTTGGGACTCGCTGAGTCACTAAAACCTACCTGGTTCAGTAACAAGTTGTAATAAAGAGAAAGAGCGACCGTTAACAGGTGTGCTCTGTGAAACTAGCTGATTCCGGGCTACTCTATCTGGCTAATTCACAG
>NW_006800606.1:141212-150801 GCF_000485575.1 Poecilia formosa | reverse complement strand
AGATTTTACTACAGTTCATGGTATTCTTAATTATTGAAGCCACGCCTCCTCCTGTTTGTGTTTTCTATTCTCACTTAAAAAATTGTATGTAGGAGGCTCTGATCCAATTAGTACGATTGGTTCATTATTGTCATTTAACCATGTTTCTGTCAGGAATAAAACATCAATATTATGTTCAGTGATGAAATCATTAATTAATAGAGCTTTAGCACAGAGAGATCTGGTGTTTAAAAGAGCCAGTTTAAGCGACTTGGAGGCTGAAAGTTCTTCCATCTGAGGTTTGAATTAAGACCACTGTATTTTGTATTTCTGGTTTTTTGCAACTTTTCTTGTAGTGATCTGGACAGGTAATGTCCTGTTTTGCGGTGCCAGGGGACCAGACACATTCTGGAGGAAGACAGGTGTAAAGGTAATGTCTGGACCCCGGTCTCAGAGCGCTGGATCCTCAGAGGCAGGTGGCTTAGATGAAGTGAGGTCTGCTATGTTAGCGCTAAGGAGAGTCGAGCCGAGGCGAACCTGTTGATCCATTCCATCCGTAAATTTGAGAAACTCTGGTCTGGAAGACATTTCTTCAAAGGTATCGTATAGGAGCAGAGAGGGAGGGGGGAAGGAGGAGGACAACCAGTCGCTCTGTCTCGATGTTTTATCAGCTTGTTTTGGAATAGTTTGCTCCTATTTCCATCCTAATCAGACATCCTTGAGCCTCTTCTTCTGAAGCGATGGTCACATTGTTGTTCTTGTTGATAAAATGAAAAATGTTTGCAGTGAGCAGCCTTATCCCATGTTTGTTCAGACTGCGTCCTCCTCTTCCTAGAGGTGAAAGCACTGCCAGTAGATCCAGAGGTTATCGATGAAGGTCACTGAGCTGGCAGAGCTTTAATCAGCCATTTGTTTATCATGCCCAGCCTGGAATGTTTTTCGTCTCCCCAATGAGGTGATGGATTCGGACCAATGAGAAATAACTTCATTTTTAATTTTCCCATAGTGTTCAGAAGAATATTAAAGTCCTTTTTCAGGATCTCCAATTTTTGCTTTGCCAGATTGTTGGCTCCAATATGCACAACTAAAGTCTCCATGTTTGGCTGATCAGTGGTTAGAGAGAGTCAATCAGACACAGTGTCACCAGGAAAAGAAATCACTCGTTTTCTTGGCATTGCAAACATGACTGACTCCATTTACTGCCTCATCTCCAACAATAAGCACTTTTGGCATACCTTTCGTTTTCCTGGTGGTCATTTTGCTGAACACTCCATGGGGCCCTAAGCCTCCATGGGGCCCAGCCTCCATGGGGCCCTAAGCCTCCATGGGGCCCCAGCCTCCATGAGGCCCCAGCCTCCATGAGGCCAAGCCTCTATGAGGCCAAGCCTCCATGGGGCCCTAAGCCTCCATGGGGCCCTAAGCCAAATGTGGTTTTGGGCCCCTCTAGTTCTGTGGACCGGCTGCAGTCAGCAGTCTGATCATCAGGTCTTTCACACACCTGCTATAAGCTGATTGCATCTCTGGCTGTTTGTATTATATACATGTATAATATAGGACACATTTATTGGCCAACTGGTTTATCCACCAGTTGATTTCTGGGAGCCGATTTCCTTAATTTTCGGGCATCGTGATTGGCTGAAACTTACATGTGAAGCTGATCTTATCCCCTGATCTTCATCAGCAAAGGTTATAACTCAGCCTCTGTCCTCTTCTGCTCTGCAGTGAGAGGTTTGACTGACAGACCACCAGGTCTGAACCTTTACAGTTAATATTCACCCTCTGTGGAAACTCAGTGACTTTCTTGCTACATTTAGCAACATTTCAGAGAAAAAATTCATATCAGCCAAAACCAAAATCAGCAGCTCAGGCTTTTTAAAGATCGGTAACCAGGGATCGGCCAGAAAACTGCAGTCGGTGCAGCTCTACACACATTCATGACCTTCTCTGATTAAATTCATTTATCTTAAGCGTAACTCCAACAGCTAAAAATGTCATTTATACCAGGTGAGTCTTTCTCCCCTGAGAATCTGGACCGGTACCGGTACTGGACTGATTCTGAGTCTTCAAATGATGTCAACAGAAGTTTCACTTAACTTAGAAAAATAATGTTTGTTTTATCCACAAAAAGCTTCTGCTCAGCAGCAAACAGCAAATCCCAGCTACAGCACAGAGCAGCTCATCCATGTAGCCTGACGTAGAAACATTTAGCTAGACGATGTCAGACAGTCAGAAGTTTTAATTATTGTTATCAAACCTTATCAAACTCGGCGTTTTGAAGCCAAAACTACCTCGGAAATATACAGAGCTGAGAATCAACTCATTTAAAGTTAAACTCAGTTTCACACAGAGAGCCTAGCATAAATGTCTGGCTGTGGAACTGGACCGGTCCAGGTCGCTATCAGGCTAATTTCTGTTAGCAGCTTTACTAATCTTTACATCACCAAGGCTCATTAAAACAAACCTTTATCTGGGCTTTTTTCTATTCTTCCTCCTTCTTCTCTCCCTCCCTGAAGGATGAGTCCTTTTCCCAGACATTGTTTTGCTAGCTTAGCTTCTGACCGGAGCTTTGGACGTTTGGATGCTCATTGCAGCTCATGTTACCGGCGAGACTGCGGTACCTACCGCGGCCACTAGGGGCCCCCAGAGCAATTTTTTTTTATTTTATTTCTGTCAATAAAATAATTTCTATATATATTATTGTAAAAACAAATCACTTCATGGTGAAATTGTGTGTTGTTGATATTATGACAAAGAAATTATTACTAAAAAGAAAATCAGCTCCACTGAGGGGCCCCTTAGTGGCTCTGGGGAACCTAAGCGGCTGCTTAGTTTGCTTATGCCTTGGGCCGGCCCTGTCCATGTGTTTTCATCAGAACCAGCTCAGAGGAAACTGGACTCTACCGGTCTGGTTCTGATTCAGACCCGTTCAGCTCTGAAGGGTTCTGGATGAATTGGACCTGAAGGTTCTGTTCAACCCATCAGGCCTGCATGTGAAGAGGTTCTGATGCTCACGGCTTCGCAGTGACAACTGAGTTCTGGTCTGGTTCTGCTGCTGGAGGGTCAGAAAAAGAGCAAATCACCATAGCAACCAGTATTTTCTGGGTCTGGTTCTGATACCATCAGAGCTGGTTCTGTTTGCGGTTCCACTTCCTGCACCAATCAGGACGCAGCTTCATGACGTCAGCTCTCACCTGAGCAGGTAACCGGACTGACCCAGAACCAACCGAGGTGCAGGTGGTCCGGTCCAGTCCGGTTCTGATCCAAGGTGTTCTGGTGACCCTCAACCCAGCTGATCTGTATCAATCAATCAATCAAATTTTATTTGTATGGCTCATTTCAGCAGGAAGGATCTTTACATCATGTGACATCGATAAACAGTAAGAGACATTTTGAAAGAAAAAAAAAGATCCAGATTTTTAGTCAAAACTCTAAACCTGTAATCTGTTCTGATTCTGTTCCTCCCGGGTCAGTCAAGTTCTGATCCAAACGGGTCCGAACCAGAGCTGGACCTGCTGGCCTTTAGTTCCAGTCCAGTTCTGCTCCTCTGGCCGTGTTCGGCCATCTGAGGTCAGGTGACTTAAGCTCTGCCCACATTGTGCTGGCAGGAAGGGAGCTGACCTGGTGGGTCGGTGTGGTTCTGGTTCTGACCCGTGTGTCTGTTTGCTCCTGCAGCTCGTGGCCCAGGGTCAGTTCCGGATCCTGAAGGTTCCTCTGGGCTTCATCAAGGTCCTGCAGTGGGTGAGTTCTCCAGAACCCACAGCGGTTCTGATCGGGTTCTGATTGAGTTCTGCTCTGGAACCGTGTCTTCTCCTCTCCCGCCAGTTCTTCGCCATCTTCGCCTTCTCCACCTGTGGCAGTTACTCCGGGATGTTCAAGATGGCGGTGGAGTGTAAGAACCGGACGGAGAGCAACCTCGCCATACAAGTGGAGTTCGAGTATCCGTTCAGGTCCGGACATTTCTTTCCCTTCAGAACCGCAGAACCAAACGGGTCAGGCAGAACAAGCCGTCGCTGACAGATTCTTCTTCTGTCAGACTCCACCAGGTGTACTTCGACGCCCCCACCTGTAAGGACAGGGCCACGGACCGGATCTTCCTGGTCGGAGACTACTCTTCCTCCGCCGAGTTCTTCGTCACCATCGGCGTCTTCGCCTTTCTCTACTCCACCGCGGCTCTCAGCATCTACGTCTTCTTCTACGACAAGTACAAGGAGAACAATAAAGGCCCGCTGATCGTAAGTACGGCATGTGACCGCCAGGTGCCTTGTAGGACATGTAGTCAGACCGTGGCGATGTTCCAGGACCTGGGAGTGACGGCGGTGTTTGCCTTCATGTGGCTGGTGAGTTCGGCGGCTTGGGCCAAGGGTCTGTCCGACGTGAAGACGGCGACTGATCCGGATGAGGTCATCACTTTGATCGACGCCTGTGAGAAGAAGGAGAACTCCTGCCGTGAAGTCCACGACCCGGTCATGTCCGGACTCAACACCTCCGTGGTAAGAGTCCGCTCCGGACTCACCGACCGGTCGCTGAGAATCCCCCATCCAACTAAAGTAAAAGACCACACTTTGGGTCAGCTCGCAGCTCTACCAGACCAGAACCAGGAAAAAAATCAGACCTGTTGGGAACAAGGAGAAAATCCAAAAAATATTAGAAAAATATAATAAAAAACCCGACATCATTCCCAGAGGATAAACTGGTGTAAAGATGAAAAGTTTTACTGAAACAGACATTTAGGAGATTTATAAATAAACACAAACTATTCAATAACCCGTCTTTCTAGTTTTATGAGGACATTGAGATGCAAACCAACCAGAGATCTCCACATCTGATGCAGTTAAGCATCCAGCTTCCTGAATTCTGAGCTGAAATTACTTTTCACGACTGACTTCACGTGAAAAGTCTGTTTACCGTTTCCTCTGGATCACTTATCACGTTTTACTTTTCAGACTAGAGATTAGTTCTAAATAATCCGACCTGAGCCCATAGGCGTTGGGTCAGATACCGACCCAACTCGACTAATTAACTCCAATTAGAGTTAATTAGCGTTAACTCCAGTTAATTAGAGTTAATTAGTCGGGTTGCTGTCATCTACCAGTTTAAAATCGTCCCAGACCTTTGACCCTGCTAGCTTAGAGCTGCTCATGTTTTAGCTTTTAGCCTTTTCCAGCTCCATTTTGCTGCTTGTTGTAGCTGCAGGGGGCCACTCTGATCAACTCCTGCTCCTTCCTTTCCTCACCAACATCTGCTGCTACAAACGTGAGACCTCTTGAAGGTTTCTTTTCATTTTGGCACCTCACCTGGCAAACGATCTGCATGTTCTGGAATAATCTGCACTGAATGATGGGTTCAGGAACATTAAGAGAAAATGAGCTTCTAGCAAATTAGATGCAGATGGGCAATGGTTGCATGGTAGTCTACTCTAGAAAAGTCCTGATGTTGTCATTTCAGACTGTATTCATTATGTGGTCCAGCCCAATGAAAGGAGGCAATGCCTGTTCAGGCCACTGGAGCCGACCAATCAGAGCAGAGCATCGTCAGCCACCTTCAGTTGTTCCACCCAGCAGACGGAGGTAACCTGCTGTGTTCCTCTGCAGGCATTTGGTTTCATCAATCTGGTCCTGTGGGCCGGAAACCTCTGGTTCGTCTTCAAGGAGACAGGCATCATCGCCCCGTTCATGCGAGCTCCGCCTCCTGAGGGCAAACCTGCGCCCGACGCCTACGCCCAGCAGGGGACGTATGAACAAGACCCGTACGCCAGCAACCAGGGAGGCTACCAGCCCGAGTTCAACCAGCAAGGATACAACCAGGTGAGCCACAGCAGGTAACCACCAATACCGAACCAGCACCAGGGAGTCAAACATCAGATATATTCACCAGAGAGACTCCTGTCCAGGGAAGACATGAGGACCATCTCCGCCTCCACAGACACGTAGAGCTGAGTCACTTATCGATTCGATTCTCAGGAAGAAATAAACACATTCTGCTCCCACTCCCTCTGACTGTGGTTTTAGATGGGGTCATTAAACCCAGGCTTTCTCTGCGTTGTGTGTTTCTATCAGTGTATCCAATAGAACAGGAACCAGATCTGGGTCGACCGTCTTTTATTTTGTCTGTTTGAGATATCAAAAGAAACAGCAGTGAGCAGTCTGCACAGTCTGGTCCAGACACCTCCCATTGCAAGAAAATGATATCCAAAATAAAGAAAAATGAGTCAAATCAAACAAGCGACCAAGAAAAACCCGCCACAGCTGCGTCATATCAAGTTAACGTAACTCACAGTTACATAACTGGAACACAGGAACTCGTATTAACTTGCATTTAAAATCTGACTTCGGCTCAAGTAAATATAACTTTCCTTCAATCACCAGTATAAATTATGGAATGTGAATTAACCAAGGAACATGTTTTACATCTGGACCGATAGCGCAGCATTTAGCCTCCTCCTCATGCATCAGGCTACGTGGCTACGCTGCGTGAGTGCAGGCTAAAATGCTCGCTTCAAACAAGTACTAATACAAAGAAATAACTAATTTATGGAACAAATAGTGACTGATTGGTGGAATTCAAAGCTTAACTTAAAGTAATATAATGAACTTGTTACATGTGCACGGTCTGGCAGGGTGACACTGACCCCATGTGAGCTTTTATGAGGTTTTCTTTTTGAGGTTTTGGAAAGACCGTCACGCTGCCCTGACCGTGACATCTGCTGCACTCCTCCTGAGCGTCGTGCTAAGACAGCAGGAAGGTTAGAAACGGGGTCCACTGGACACAGCGAGCTTTACCCCATGCTCGTCCAGGAGAGGCTCATACTGATCCCACATGCGATTTTACCCCTGGCTTTCCGCTGTCTGCCCGTGACGTCTGCCGCGCTGAGACCACTGGAGGATAAAACCTGAACCAGGTCCAGATAATTTATGTTTTCCTCCTGCCTTTGTAATGAGCTCTTCCCTCGCTCCCAGCCACGCTGATTCCTGCTTCCTCTGTTTTGATGCTGGCTGGCTACATCATCAACAAGCATTACCGCAGTTAGCCGGTGGACTACAGATCTTTACTGCAGGCCAAATTTCTATGGTTTCTACCGTATACTGTTTATAGCGTTCATTCCTATTTGCAGATGAAGATTAACCACCATCAGACTTTTCATCAGGTTATTATGAGACCCACAGGATGAAAGTAGTTCTGAAAGAACTGGTTCTCCATTCTCACCCCTAGTGCAAGGTCCCCTAGAAACTTGACCAGGAACCTATCTTAAGAGAATGTGGAAGTGATGTAGGGTCANTTGGAGGTAAGGTAAAAATAAAAGTAAGAAAATCCCCCAGTCCTTAGGTTTGAAGTAATCCAGTTATGATGTTGATCATTTAAATATAACTATAAAAACGGTGACTTTAAAAATAATTCACAGGCAAAGTTATCAGTAAGGAGAGAGAGAGCAGGATGAGCTGCTCCTCCTTCAGAGCTAACAGGTGTTGGTCAACCAGCAACTTCTCCAAGGTGGATTCATCCCACAGCCAGCGTCAGGTCAGTTAGCCTGCCACTCTCTGCAACAATCACTTCCAGTTTGCAGCCCTGCTAGTGTAGCATGCTAATCTGTTAGCATAGCATACTAGTCTGCTAGTCTATTAGCACAGCATGCTAGTCTGAGCATTCTCATTCCCATGTTTCCTGATCTGCCAGCTGAACAGCAGAAATCCTTCTATCAAAAATCCAATAACTTCAACGCCGTCAACCAGCAGCTCGTCAGCCAACGGCTCTGACGGCCCGGCTGTAACGGCCTGGTCCTGTTTGGCCCGGTTCAGAACAGAACCGGGCCAAACAGGACCCATGGGTTTTTGTCACTCTCTGAATTTCTGAAACGTGAGAAACTTTTGAAGTTCTGATATTGGATGTTGGACATTCAGAACCCAGAGTCAGGTTCTGAACGAGTTCAGACCAGGTCAGAACATTTCAGGCTAACCAGACCGGTTCTGACCTCCAGATGAGACATTGCTGACCCTCAACGCCGCGTCGGGTCTCAGCAGCCGTCCACGCTGACTTCTTGTCACCTCCAGAGACGCCATGGCTTCGTCCAGGGAGGACAGCTGGACGACCGGGAGCTCAAACTCGGACTCATAATATGCCACCATGCCATCCGGCTGGCCGTCCCCTTCACTGGAGACATGGAGGGACACGGTCAGCAGGGATGTTTAAAGGAGCGTGTCCCTCCACCATGAACAGAACCTTCAGGAACATGACGTGTCGCTGAGTGGGACGTGTCGGGGACTGACCTGAAGGCCTGCACCGTGGAGTCTTTGTAGAACTTGGCCAGCACCGAGTTCTGGCTGTAGATCTGCTGGAGCTGGAAGACAGAGGACCATGAGACAGGAAACATTTCCCATGATGCTCTGGGGCAGCCGCCTCACCTGCGCCCTGACCTCCTGGGCCAGGCTACTGAAGCTGCCGCTGCCGCGTTCCTCCAGGTCGGCCTGNTACCAGTTTAAAATCGTCCCAGACCTTTGACCCTGCCAGCTTAGAGCTGCTCGTGTTTTAGCCTTTTCCAGCTCCATTTTGCTGCTTGTTGTAGCCGCAGGGGGCCACCATGATCAACTCCTGCTCCTTTCCTCACCAGGATGAATTTCCTCTAGTCAGACCAGAACCGTTTGAATAGCAGCTTCATGTCTTTAGTTTTCTCACTGGTGTTTGCATTTCAGGCTTATTGAAAATGTGACACATATGTCAGGGCCCAGCTTATCATCAGCTGTTGGCCCCGGGTTCTCAGACAACAAGGAGGGAAACGGTAACAACACCAAGGGAGGACAATTCAGTTAGTTAGCTTTTTTTTATTCCCCAACGGAATAAAATGCTCCGTTTTCTTTTTTTGTGCAAAATAACAAAAATATTAAAATGTCCAAATCAGAACAAACTAAAATCGTCCAAGAGGGCCAACATCCACAAAATCCGGTTATGACGGTGAATCCTGCGCTCCGTCCAGCCTGTAGTCGGGCCCCAGCGCCTCCTGTGGTCGTTCCAGCCACTCTAGTTGCTCCGCCCGCTGGCGACCTGTTAGGACAAAAACACCTGGCCAGGAGAGCGATCGCTGAGCAGCGGATGTTTTATCTGTCCCTGCAGACAATCAGTGGAAACGTTACTTGACCAGGGCAGAGTTCCCCCTCTGCCGCTGACGGTCCGACACGTCGTTCCCACTGATTGTATCCTCTGCTGCCAACCACTGGCTCGTTCGGGGTCGCAGTCCTCCGTCACGAACCTTCCTGGATTCCCCTTTTTCTTCTCTTCTCCCCAACGCGAAGTCCTCTGCCTTTTAAAAGCCACTGCCAGCGTCTTGCAGGTTCCAGGTGTGCTGCCTACGGGCACGCCCACCCCGCGCAGGTGACTGGAATCAGCTGTTAGTTCTCGGAGTCCACAGTGAATAAAAAACAAAACATGCAGCGAAAACACTTGACAATAAAAACCAAAGTAAAAACAAATTTCCACTGTGTGACACATAAATCCGACCAGATCCTCATGCATATAATTTTGGGTTCGGTCAGATCAAGTTTTAATCTAAGCTGCTGGTCTATTAATCCAACATCTGCTGCTACAAACGTGAGACCTCTTGAAGGTTTCTTTTCATTTTGGC
>NW_006800606.1:136506-139696 GCF_000485575.1 Poecilia formosa | reverse complement strand
TCCCCTAGAAACTTGACCAGGAACCTATCTTAAGAGAATGTGGAAGTGATGTAGGGTCAATGGTACCAATTGCCTACATGTCTCATGACAAATTCCTTCATTTTCCACAATCCAAAAAGATGCCAGTAAGTTTGATGAGCCAATAGGGCAGCTCACCCCATTTCTTCTCCACCAGGGCAGCCACCGCATACCTAGACTGGCAGTCTAGCTGCTGCACGTCTTTGTGACTGGTTTAGCCGAATCTCATCCTTATTGTACACAAAACAGTTTAATGTGCAACACCAAACTGACCTTTGCATGGATGTGTCTGGCGGCAATCTGCAATGACTCTGCCTCAGCTGTGAAGTACAGCCGAGTGTGTGAGAGTCTGTGGGGTGCAGGTTCGTGGCACCCAGGAGGGAAATGATGTCATGTCACCAGAATGTTGACATCAGCTCCACGCAGCTGCAGCATCCCACCAGGAAACCTGGCACCACGCCCGCCTTCAGGATGCAAAGGATCATAGTTGGACCTGCTGGTTCTCCACCATCCTGTTTGTCTGGTAATGAGTTGACGAAAAGTCTGATGGTTCATCTTCATCTGCAACTCAAAAGCTTCCATATCCTCATCAGACATAGATCACATGGTGGCAACCCAAAGTATTTAGGAAAAGAGATGCTGCTGGAGGTCAAAGTGAGCATCAGAAGAACGTGACATGGCTGTTGGTGTTGCTCCCTGTTAGCAAACTCTGATTATCTTCTGGGTTCTTGACCATAGCAGTGAGTTTCCTGGACACCAGGGGGCTCCACATCCATCAGAGAACCTCTGAGTCATCCTGGTTCCCAACACGATGTCCACTAGATGAATGTGTGATGTTGAGCTGGATCTCTGTGTTTCTGTCACCAGGAGGCTGAGTACGGTCAAGGTTACGGGCAGCAGGGGGCGCCCACCTCCTTCTCCAATCAGATGTGAGGCGAGAGGAAGCAGGTGAGTCCAGGCGATGCTGCTGAGTGAAGGCTGGATGTTAACCGGACATCATCACCTGATGTTGGTATTTCTTTCACAGGAAGTGCCGGAGTGAACCAGCAGTGGGTCGCCTGCAACCTACCCACAATGCAACACTCCAGTCTGCCTGCGACATTACTGGGCGGGGTTGGGATAAATGTTCACTGCTGTGAATCAGTGTGTAAATGACGAAAAGAGAATCTAAATGAGAAACCCACAACTAGACCAAGCAGTGCTGAGTAGAACCCAGAGGTTCTGGTTGATCTTCATGTTCGGGTCTGTATTTGTGGACAGAATGTATGTTTGTGTTGTATAGATATCACTTATGAACAGATATATAATCTCAACCCTTTCTTCTCGCTTCCTATTGGACCATGGGATTTCTTGTTGCAATAAGCCATGCCCCCAAAAACCAAATTGCCAATCAATGCTGTTCAGACTGGGTTCAACGATCCGGTTCAGATCAGAGCCAAACAAAGATCCGGATAGAAAATGATGAGCCGCCGGTCCACCAGCATCGCCTCCCAGCTCTTTGTCTTGCTGCATGTAAATACCCACGCAGGAAGTGATGTCAGTCTGGACTTGTAGCGAATGCAGCCTGGACGCTGGCATGGTGGCGTCCATGGAAACTAGATCCAAAATGGCTTCCTGTCGTTGCAAGTCCAATAAACAAGCTGTGTGCAGCTATCTATTACATTCCTGCTGAAGAAATGTCTGAAGATCCAAACATCCTTCTGAAGGTCCAATATTTGATCTGAGGGCCCGATCATCCATCTGAGGGCCCAATCGTCCTTCTGAAGCCCCAGATGTCCATCTGAGGGACCAATCGTCCTTCTGAAGCCCCAGATGTCCATCTGAGGGACCAAACGTCCACCCAGAACCTTCAGAACTGGTCCTGAAGGTTCTGCAGGTTTAACCCATCAGCTCTCCTTGTGATCCTTTGTGAACGTTGGTTTGAGACGAAGCTCTGGTCTGTTCTGTCTAATGAAAATTGCTGCTTGGAGACTCCCAGAAAGAGAGGGAATCACCATGGCAACCAGTGATTATTTTCACTCAGCAGTTTCTTGTGTCAGATGAATTCGTCCTCTGGTGGCCATGTTGGACTTTCAGGCAGCTGCTGCGCTTGTAGGAATTTCCCCGGTAATGTATCTGAGGTGAGACCTTCTGAAGGATGAAGACCTCCAGACGTCTTCAGCGACTCCCTGCTCTCAGCCAATCACAGCTCTCTCTGGAACGTTCTCCTGAAAACTCTGATGCTTCCTCCTCCTCCTCTTCTTCTTCTTGGGTTGTTTTTTGAATGTGAAGCTGTTTCTAGCGTCGGTATCCTCCTCTGCATGGTGACGTGTTTTCTTTTTGTGTTGTTCAGTAACTCCAGATCAGTGTGATTCTACTTCCTGTTTCCTGTTCAGGTGTGTGTGAGATCATTTCATGTCAGTGCTTCATCAGATATGTTTTCCTCCTCTCCCTCACCTTCTGTGCATCATTTTATCAATTTCTTCTTTTCCCTTTGCTCTTCGTCTCCTTCTTCATGCTCTCCTCTTCCTCAGTTGTTCATCCTCATGGCTTCTCCTCTTGGGCTCTGTGATGTAACTTCCTGTGAGATGAAGTACTGCCCAGCATCAGTAACCATGGCGATGGTATTGACAGTGATGTGTGTTTGTGACTTGTTGCCATGGAGACCCCTCCCCTCCCTGTTTCTTCAGTGAAAAGTTTCAATAAATGATAATTGCTGACGGTCAGTGTATTTATTAACCCAAAAGATGAATGAACGAAGAGAAGGACCGGAACCGGAACGGATCCAGAGCGACCGTGTCATTACAGACAGACATAGTTCAATGTGTCCACTGGGTGGCGCTGCTTTATCCACATGTAGGTTCACCATTAGTGAATCTGACTGTTAAAGGGGCAGAGACTTTGTTACCTGGAGATGTTATAAAAATGTTGTTTATCCAGCCCGGCAACAGACGAGTTTAACGGGGGGGCAAAATGAATCTACGCAGCAATAATAATAATCTTACTCAAGTAAAAGAAAAAGGTACAGTGCAGTAAAACTACTCTAAAGAACCTTTTTTCCAAAAAAGTTACTCAAGTGAATGTAACAAGTACAACCCAGTGTTGAACACAGACAACCTCAGTAGCCTACGGTATTTATTTCATAAATAGTGATATTTCCTGGATTTTTCCTGTGAAGAACCCAGAGAGGGTT
>NW_006800606.1:134592-136496 GCF_000485575.1 Poecilia formosa | reverse complement strand
TTCTAAATATTATCTAAACTTAACTGGTTAAGCATCACAGTCCAGGCATTAGGTACCACCAGAACCTGGTCACTCCGCGTCTGCATCAGGTGTCCTCCGTGGGGCCGTCTGCATCATCTCCCCCGGCGCCAAAGTGGAGCTCTACGAACCTCTGGGCTTCCTTCGCGTTTGTGAACATTGTTTCTGCTCCTCTGAAAGTCACTCTCAGCTTTGCAGGATATAAAAGTCCATACCGAACTCCCGGCTTGTCCCGAAGAAGTGCTCTGACACCGTTAAATGCAGCTCTGCGTTTTGCTATCTCGGCGGTGAAGTCAGGAAAGATACGGATCTTCTGTCCCTGGTAGGCGAGGTCTCTCTGAGTCATGGCCTTCCGGAGGATTGTTGTAACGTCGCGGTAATAATGGGGTCTCACCACCCGAGGGGGTCCTGTGTCGTCTGGGCGCCTTCGTAGCGCTCCATGAGCGGGATCCACCAGCGGCAAATCATCCAGAGTCAGCACTTCTTTCAGGAGCTGCGAGACGAATCCGTTCAATTCCGCACCTTTTCTGCCCCTTCTTTTAACATTGCAATCCGTTGCAATATTTTGACGTCTGGACCTTCCTTCAAGATCCATGTGTTTTTCTGTTAGCTGATTCATTTCTGTGCGCAGACGTTTTATCTCCGACTGTAGCGCAGTTACTTCATCTGCTGACTGTGAGGCCGCTCGCTGGAGCTCAACAATGGATGCGCCATGTTGGTCGCTGGACGTTTTCAGAACGTGAATGGCGTTTTGAGTCTCGGTCTTGAGGGTGAGGAGTTCTCCTCTGATAGTGGTGGACACTTCGATGCGAGTATCTATTGTCTGGCAAATTTCGACCTTGGTGACTTGTAGTTCTGTGCGAAGAGAGTTTATAGCTTCTAGGATGGTAGCATTAGCCATCGGATAGCTACCTTCAGGCGAGTCCGGGGCGGCAAGGCCTGGCTCTCTTGATTTCTTGTCCTTGTTGGCGGCATGCATCCTTAAATTTGCTTTCATCCTGTCCTGATGCAGTTAAAGTCCGAACTGTTCTCACTCACAACCTGTTATAAGACTGCCCAAATGCCAAGCTAGTGATAAATATATTTAGAAATTTGCAGGAGCTCAAGGGAAACGCCGCCTACTTCTCCATCGGCCCCCCCAACTTTTTCTTTTTCAACCGTAATAAATGATATTCAATTGACCTGTTATGACTCAGATGGTGGCTGTCCGCCCCTCTGCTGCTGCCGCAACGCTGTGGAAAACCTGGAGATATCTGCGGCTTATAGTGCGGAAAATACGGTATTTATTTCATAAATAGTGTTATTTCCTGGATTTTTTCTGTGAAGAACCCAGAGAGGGTTATTTGATTGTCCTTTCTGGAAAACAAGACATTTGTACATTTGGGCTCCTGCAATCGTCACTTTTTCTGTTACAAACTGACTCCGGTCCCCAGCAGAGAAGGGGAAAGTTATGTGGCCCTCAGGAAAAGGTTTGGGGACCCCTGGTCTCAGCGTTCATGATGTGTTTAAAGGCGGCTCGGAAAAACAGGTTATGACGTGTTAACAATGGATTAAATAGTTTTAACTGCTGAAAAAAGTTAAAACTTTTTTAACTTTTTAAAAAAAAGTTATATCATCTGTATCAAGATGGGGCTTGATACAGACGGAAGCCCCATCTGTATCAAACCGATATAGGAATAACAGAGAGTTGTTTGTTGTTTTTTCCATTTTGAGGAAAAAACAACAAACAGTTTCCAGTCCAGGGCCACGGCTGACTCTGTGGGCGGACGATGCCCACCAACGCTGCCGGGCCTGTGTTTACATCAAACATTTGAGTTATATGATGAATATTTCTGATAAGTACTCATGGTATATTTTCTGATATTGGACAGACCGCTCTCCTTTCA
>NW_006800606.1:126331-131917 GCF_000485575.1 Poecilia formosa | reverse complement strand
AATATTGCGTTGCGTTGCGGTCAAAAATTGTTTCCCCGTTTCGGGTGGAACACACCTGTCCTCATCAACACCGCATGCTACCTAAATAGACAGCTGACAGATCATGTGACCCAAACCATTTAGAATACAGAAAATGCATAATCTGCTCCTACAATTACAATTATTAATCATTTACAGCTGCTGATTTCCTCTTACTAAGCAGTTTTAACAGATACAGGGTTTACACCTTTAAAACAGCTCAATTATATTTCATAAAACATTTAAAACTCGCAACTTTTAAGTTTTTATTCATTTTATTCTCTTGTTTTCATGAAAAGCTTAGCCAACAGGATGCAGGAACCTCCGATGTCCCATTTTATTCAGAATAAGCTCCAGAGCCAATCATGTTCTCCCACAGCTTACCTGGCTGCTTTGCTCCGCCTCCTGAGCGAGGCAGAGAGCGCGGGATTGGTCGGCCCCGGAGACGTGGAGGTGATGGAGGAGGAGGAAGACGAGGAGGAGGAGCAGGGGCCTCCAGGGGACTTCAAGACCGCTGATGCTGCAGACTACGATGAGACGGGGCGGGGCATGAGCATGGGGCGCCCCGGCGCCCCCTGGTGGGACCTGGTGGAGCCGCAGCTGACTCAGGCGCTGCTGGACAGGTGAGTGAGTCAGAGCGGCTGTCTGAGGAAGAGGAGAGTGTAGATGTTAACGGGACGGGTGGATGTTTGTCAGGATGGATCCCCGGCTGGTCCAGAGTCTGCTGCAGAGAACCAGAGAGTCCGGACGGACCTCAGCCACACCGAGCCGAGACCAGGACGCCCTCAGGTAGGACCACACACCTGACTGACGCTCAAAACTAAACTGGTGTCTAAAATCTGCAGTGGAGCAAACAAGTGTGACTGTGGGTACAGCTACCGCCAGCAGTGTTTGGAGAACCTCAACCGTCCTTGTACCAAACCATCACAAGCTTGTAAGAATCAACAGAAGCACCGTTTACAAATTAGACACATTTCCTCTGGTTCACAGACAAACTGCAGGCGAAAGTCGTCACAAGTAACCCGTGATGGACTTCTCTCCATTGTCTGGGGGAATGTCTTAAAATCCAGAAGTTTTGGAAGNCTGTGTTTACATCAAACATTTGAGTTATATGATGAATATTTCTGATAAGTACTCATGGTATATTTTCTGATATTGGACAGACCGCTCTCCTTTCACCATAAGATGAGTAATAAGTCCTGAGTGTCCCATTCTCCTCATTTTTCACGTTCTATTAGAAAGATGTGTGTTGGAGAGCAGTCTGAATTTCTATTTCATTTTTGTCTCTTGACTTCAAATGCCTTTCACATGAAGAGATGTTCGACCCGATAATCCTCTGTAACTTCTCCCGTCAAGTTTAATAAAAGTTATGCACCAACAAACTCTCCCAAAACACAAACAAGCTGTAATAAATAAAAACATGAACAGCATTGCTGTGAAAACCTAATATAACCGGTGTTTCCAAAAAAGAGGCCTGAACCAAAACGACATGGAGGAGGACTTTGATTAGACCATTCTATAGGGGAAGTCCCAGTCCACCACAAGAAAAAAAAAATACTAAAAGCTATAAATAATCCACACGAAGGATATTTGGGTAAATGAGGCATAATCAACCCGACCTATTTAACAGAAGAATGAATCTTTTAATGAAGAGTTACTGGAGGTCTGCTCATCTATCGAAGATGAAAGAAGGACTGAGTGACTCGAGCATTTTAGATCTTAACGTCTTTAAGAACTTCAGCGGGGAAGTTACAGTCCACAACAATGACGGTTTCTTTACAGAAGACTCGTTTTTTCTCATTACCTCCTCTTTAGCATGTTAGCTCCCAAACGTTACCGCAGTGATGGACCGGCGCTTCCCCACTGAAGTCCGGTTTCTGGGTTAGAGCTCTCGGTGCTCTTTGGGTTAAACCCCGGTCCGTCAGAAGGTCGAGGTTTTTTAAACAATCAGTCCAGAAACACCAAAAATATTAAGACCTTCCCTGTCTTCTGGTAATTCCACTGATTCTGTCTTGCCCTCCTTGTCTAAAAGCTAGCTTCTAGCCTAGCTAATCTCATTTCTAGCCTAGCGCCGAGCCTAGCTTGGTGATGGCTCAGCCTCTTATTGAGTGAAGATGCTGCTTGTAGTCTGTCTTCTCTTGGCCAGGCTTTCTTTCAGGCCTTGTATTTCTTGTCTGGTGTCAGTTAGCTGCGCACCGTTGTCTTTTCTAAAACTGCAGATTCATCAGACCTGTTAGCGCTGCGACATTAGCCTTGGTCATGTTGGTTCTACGTGGTCTCGTCCTCCAGGTTCAGTTTCTCTTTTTAGCAAAAGTCACTGGATCTAAAGTCTTACTTTCTATGAAATTAAAATAGAAAGTAAACATTGCTATTAATCAAAAATGTTCTGGCTCTAACACTTTGTTGAAGAAGAATTAAAGTTTTCATCAAAATTCTCACGTAAAAAATGACAGAAGTCAGATTTGTTCCAGTCTTAACTGCAGTCGAGGGCCACACACATTTGTTTGAAAGACCACAAATGGCCCACGGGCCGCACTTTGGACACCCCTGGCATAGACACTACCCATGTAATCCTTAGCATAACATCTATAAGACAGCAGCAGATTGGAAGCTTAACAGTCCTGCATTAAACAGAAAATCTTTGAGAATTTCTTTGTTTCTTTAAATTTGTGAATTATTGCACATGAATATAATTTTACTGGTGATATTTGATGCTTTCATTTTGTTGTGATTCCCTGCAGAACGGTGCTGATGAAGCAGAGCTCTCCTCCTCTTCCTCTCCTGAGTCATAGCTCCTCCCTCCTCTTCCTCAGTGTGTGTCTCCCTCCGTCTGCAGCATGGCGTCTCTCGGCCTCCTGCTGCTCGGCGCCGCTCTGCTCCACGCCGCTCAGGTAAGAACATGTCCAGGTGTCCATCTTCATCTTCAACTATGGCCATGATGCTGCGTCGTCATGGTGACTGCAGAAAGATGCTGCTTTTCTTCTTTTAGTATGACGTCACACACACACAGTTATGTGTGTGTGTGTGTGTGTGCGTGTGTTCTGCTCCTGTCCTGTTTGTCTGAGTTTACCTGCTGTGTGAGGACCAGGCTGGACGCTCAGCCTCAGATTCAGAACCGTTTAGAACCGGGTTTGGATCCGACAGTCCTCAGAACAGGAGTGAATCAGGACTGCGTGTGTGTGTGTGTGTGTGTGTGTCTCTGAAGCTTAGCTTCTGCGACATTTTATTTCATCTGCTGTCACCATGACGACAGGACATGGTCGCCCACAGCAACAAGGCAGGATGCAGCAGGTCACCTTACATCACTCTGTGTGTGTGTTAGTGTGTATCAGTGTGTGTGTGTGTGTGTTGTGGTTCCTTGCTAGTGAAGCTGTGAATCATTCATTTCTTCCCCCTGAAGGTAAATCAGGTTCAGCCTCGGCCCGTTGCCATGGTTACGTCAGCATGAAAACATGAACTGTTGATTCAGCTCCATTCATCGGTGCCGACTCATCGTTAAAGTCCAAACCTGACTGAAGCTCCGACACCAGTCAGAGTTAAACTGGTTCCCAGTTCCTCCTCCTCCAGGAGAGTTTATTACTGCCATCAATCAGGACAGGAAACAGGAAATAGATCTGGCTGCAGCCAATCAATCTGATTGGTTCCTGACAATCTGAGCCATCAGTCTGACCAATCCCTGGAGGAAGAACTGGAGAGATGGGCGGGGCTTCTGTGGCAGTCATATCCATCATTACAGCTGGGCTGGACAGAGCCGGAACAACACCAGTGCTTCGTACCAGTCAGTTAATAATTATTGATCAGTTTAGTGTTTAAAAAAATCTGAAATTCTGTCAAACTGCTGACCAGACGTTTCCTGTTTCAGGTTGTTGCTAGGCAACTGAAGAATGCCTAGCAATGTGAGCAAGTTAGTTGATGCCACCAACTTAGCTTAGCTAGCCGTGAGCAGCTAAAGCCTTTCCTCTGCCTGCGTCTCCCAGAATGCTATGCGGTTCTGGATCGAAGTTCAGGGAATAATCTGTCTGTCGCGCAAGCTATGGCTATAAGGCAAAAAACAGTGGCGTTCATTTTCACCATGTTATTCATATAAATGTCAGCTTACNATATTAGGATCCAGTAGATGGCAGTAGTGCAACAATAATGGATGCAAGCTGCCGTTGGAATCTAAAGAAGAAGAAGAAAGCGGCCATTTTCATTTAGCTCATGCTAGTAGCAACACAAAAGAGATTTTTCTCTTCAAACTCATAATCAGTTCAGTTAAATCTAAACTTGGCAACTTTTTCTTTTTCTTGTTGTCAACAATTTTATTGAGGGATCAGACCTGGACAATGAAACATCAGCAATACAAATTTGTCCTCGTTTTTCCATATGTGAACATAAAATATAAGACAATACGAAAAACAAAACAGAAATGACATCAACAAAAACACTCCCATGGCCCATCCCCGTCCCTTTCCCTAGGACTTGTATCTTAACACACCGAGGCTCAAATCAAATCCTCCTCAAATAGAGTTATCAGTATATTGCCGAAGGGGTTGCCAAGTTTTATTAAATTATTTTAAATTATTTGCTAATGAGAACCGTAATCTTTCCAAATGAGAGAGCCTTACCAGTTCCTCAAGCCACAACTTAACAGATGGAACTTCTGCTTTTTTCCAAAACATCAACTCTAGTTTTTTCCCTATGATAAAGGCATAAGATAATAATTGTTGTTGGCATTTATTAAATTGAAAAAGCTGACCAGAAACTCTGAGTTCAGTCAGAAGTGGGTCCAGCCTCAGCTCCGTATGGAACATATCTGATAAAGTTTTGAATACACCAGACCAAAATGGGGTTCATTTAGTACACAGAGAGTAAGAGTGGAGAAGCGCGGCTTCTTCAATATGGCATTTATCGCACAATGGGGATGTGTTAGGAAAAATTTTATGTAGTTTCACCTTACAGTAATGGAGTCTGTGGATGATTTTAAATTGAATAAGACAGTGTCTGGAGTTAGCAGAGCACTTATGTATATTCTCTAAAGCAGCCTTCCAGAGTTCATCACTTATCTCCGTTTCCAGTTCCTGTTCTAAGGCCCTGCCTGGACGGCGAGGATCTGAGTAATAACATATTGTAAAACTGAGAGATTAGATGCCCTCCCCACCACCCAATTTAAAGAGCTCGTCAAATTCAGTAGGTATTATATTCTCTAAAGTGTGCGTGTGTTTTTTAACATGCGCCCTGACCTGTAGGTATCTGAAATGATTGTGTTTATGGAGACCAAATTTGGCCTGAAGTTGAGAGACAGAGGCAAAATTACCCCCACCTACAGGTCACCAATAGTTCTGATGCCTAAATCTTTCCATTGTATGTAACCTGAATCTAAAGTGGAAGGGACAAATGAGGGATTCTTTGCTATTGGTAATAAGATGGACATAGACTCATTGCCAAATTGGGATTTTATTTGTTTCCAAGTACGTATAATACTGTGGATGATGCAGTTATTGTTATATGCTGAGGTGTCTATAGTTGTTGGTGACAAAATAAGAGCACCCATTTCATGAGGACTGCAGTCTTCCTTTTCCATTATGG